>NW_006408745.1:1314088-1327358 GCF_000296735.1 Chrysochloris asiatica | reverse complement strand
CTGTTCAGCTCTTGCACCTCTTCAATTTTTTCCATTTGCTTTGGCTTCTCTACTTTTCCATTTGCTTTCTTTGGAGAGCAAGTTTCAGAGTCTCTTCTGACATCCATCTTGATCAATAAATTTTCTTATTGACATGAATCAGGAATTACCTATACGTCTGCTTTTACTGATCATAGACCATGGAGGTTGGAGAAAGGGCTGAGAGATCCCACTGCAAAGAAAACTTCCTTGAAGTTTTAAATTAAGCCAAACATATTGAAATGAATTAATGAAAAGATGTTTTTGGAAAAAATCTGTATATATTACATGCTGCTCATTATCATCAGTATTATAATTTGCAAATATAAAACATACTGAATACTGAGAGTCCAAAATGTTTCCTATGAAGAAAGAATGTACCAATGGAAGAAAATATAATGATGTTGCATGATGAAATACAATCCAAAATTGTCTTTGTGATGTTAAGGGTCTTTCACGGAACTACGTGGTTGACTGTCAGCTCCTTAGAGAACTCTGAGGAAAATCTAGATGCTTTCTCATAATGTATTTCAGGCCTGATTTAAATACTGTTTCTCAAATCTTTTTGAATGTATTTAACCTTACAAGTTTGAAATCTCTTGACTTAGGTATTCATTATGATGACATGTAGCCAGAATTGTTCTGTTGATTAAGACCTCAGTTTTAAAAGCTTATCGAGCTTTAAAAGTTTTCTGAACTTACAAAAATTATTAAAAAAGCAAATATCACCCATTAAAAATTATGAATAATTTTTACACACTGTGACCCACCTGTGGGAGTATGGTGACTCTCTATGACTGCGAACCACGAAGTCAGTGGTTCGAGCCCACCAGCTACTCCACGGGAGAAAGATGAGACTTTTTGCTCCCACAGAAATTTACAGTCTTGGAAACCCAATACAGGGTTACTATCCATTAGAACTGACTCGATGGCACTTAACAACAACAAGTATTTGGAACACTTTCCTTTGGAGGACATTTTGGGCAATACATGGAGCATCACAGAAATTATAAACTAAGATTTCTATTTGTTGTCAATATACACAGGATAATAATGATGATAGTTGCAAATATACGCCTACTTCATTTTATACTTAGTATTGGCATCAAGGATGTTGCTGTTGCTGTTAAGTGTCATCGACTCAGTTCAAACCAATAACGACCCTGTATAGGGTTTCCGAGGAGCAACTGGTGAACTTGAACTTCCAACCTTGCAGTGTAGCACAGTAACCCACAGCACCACGCCAGGACTCATCAAGAAGAGTGCTTTATTTTATATAATGAATTCCATATCCCTGTAATAAGTCCTTTATTGTCATCAAGAATAAAATTTTTAAGATGATGTGATTATGCAATTATATATAAGAGAATTTCAGAAAGATCTTTATGACTAACCATGTTATCAGCAGATTGTATAAGTTTCCCATATATTCATCTTATATGGCAGGTAAAAGGAATATTTCTCTAAGTTACAGGAATAAACTAGATGAATGATTTGAGTCATTATACAGTAGGTTTGGTTGGGATATGCCTTGCTTTATGAGCCTGTGAACCAAAAAGGGAATACCCTTAATTGAGAAGCTCTTTTGTTGTTCTGCTGCTTGGAGTAGAATTGTGGGATTGGAAAAATGTTTAGAAAATATCTAGTTTTTGCTCCTTATACAGAGAAGGGGTTGTGGACTCAGTGAGGTTAAGGGCAGGCCTTGCCCAGAGCTGTGCCTGATTAATGAGCCTGCTGAGAGGTGGGACTAGTGCTCATGTCTCCTAATTCTCAGACTGATGAGTGATTGGACTCTCTAATAGTGAAGAAATGTAATCAGATGTGACAAGCAAACTCCTTTTATATGGAGGACCTTAAAAAATAAAAAAGTATCTGTGTATGTTGTTGTTGAGTGCCATTGAGTCGGTTCCAACCCATAGAAACCCTGTGTATGGTTTCTGAAGAGTGGCTGGGGAGCTTGCACCACTGACATTGTGGTTCAAACCGACATTGCAGTCCAGCGCATTAGACCACAGCGCCACACTAGGACTCGTGTGTGTGTGTGTGTGTGTGTGTGTGTGTGTGTCCATATGTATAAAAATCCACCAGCCATTCCTCGCAAACCTTACATAGGGTCTGAGTTGAAACTTGCTACATGGCACTTAACAATAACTATCTATCTATCTATCTATCTATCTATCTATCTATCTATCTATCTATCTATACACACACACACACATATAAACAACAATAAACAATGATATATATATATATATATATATATAGAGAGAGAGAGAGAGAGAGAGAGAGAGAGCGCTCTGGTAGTGTAGTGGTTACAAGTCGGGCTGCCAACCTCAGGGTCAGTAGTTCGAAACTATCAGTGGTTCCATGGGAGAAAGATGAGGAATCTTTCCCCCGTAAAGATTTACAGCCTCGGAAACCCTGTGCAGGGTCACTATGAGTCAGAACCGACTCCATGGTACTTAACAACAACATATATATATATATATATATACACACACACACACACATATGTTAAGTGCTGTCAAGTCAGTTCTGACTCATGCAACCCTGTATAGGATTTCTGAGCAGTAGCTGGTGGGTTTGGACTGCCAACCTGTGGTTCCGCAGCCCAGTGCTAATCCTATAGTACTACTCCAGAAGTCTCTCTCTCTCTGTCTCTGTCTCTCTCTCTATATATATATCCATATGTTGTTGTTGTTGTTGCTGTTAAGTGACTTCAAGTTGGTTCCGACCCACAGCGACCCTCCATAGGGCTTCCTAAAAGTCCTGGTATGGTGCTATGGGTTAATGCGCTGGATTACAAAGTTGGTTTGAACCGCAAGGATGGCGGTTCAAGGTCACCAGCTGCTCCTGGAAAACTGTATACAGTGTCCCTATAAGTTGGAACTGACCTAGTGGCACTTAACAGCAAGTATATATGATAGGGTTTGAAAAAGTTCATGGAAAAATGAAGTTAAAATATTATAGAATTTTTCTTTAACTTTTTGAATCCCCCTGGTATATTTACATTGGTTTAGCAGTTTTACAGGATGAAAAGTTAATGATTTGAGACAATGGAGCAGTTAAGCACCCCCAAAACTAAATTGTACTTACAATTAAGAACAAACCAACCTAAAACTTGCTTAGAAAACTTTTCCTGTCTAAGTTCAGCAGAAGCCCAGACTCCTCTAGCAAAGAAAGCCGGGCTGAGTCTGCTCAGTTCGACTGTGCATTGTGTTTTTCTTCTCTGAGAGCTCGGGAGATTGGCATTACTCGGCAGTAGTGTCACAGCCCGCAGCCATTTAATGCCTCTTCTTGTGAGGCCAGGATTCCACGCCCAAGTGCATTTAGTAGGTCAGTACAGTAATTTTAAATGTCTTTCTTTCAATCTTTTGCCATCTTCAATTATACCTTTCCACCCTACTATTTGTGTAATTTTCTTCTGTCTGAAGTCTCTTTACTGTTGTTCTCTATTGCACAGCATGACAAATTACCCATCAAGCCATATCTTTTCAGCCCAGAAATGTGCAATAACACGGAGTCATGGCATTATCGCATGTTGTGCACTTTATTTCCTCACAGTTCATTCAAGTGTGTCACTTTATTTTCCTGGCTTCCTTTTGTCATCATGGAGATTAACCATTTTATCCTTCCTAAACTTTAGAAACAATTAGAATTTCATTATAGTGGAAGCTGAGAGTGAATGCTTGTTCAAGCCTATATGGAGTATACATTTAATATTATCAGTGGCAAAATTAAAGCCATGAATCCTGAGTCCTTTTCGAAGGAGAAACTGTAGAGGTTATTATACAGCTGAGTAACCCTGGTTCTGGACAAGAGAATTATTTGAAACTGTGGCTACCAAACACATTAAACATAAAAGACCATTTAGTCTGGCATCGAGTACCTGATTCTTATGTTCTCCTGGGAATTAAGAAATTCTCTGTGGCTCATGTGTTCTGTACACAAGATGTTTTTTACTCCTCTTAGCTTTGAATAAATACCAATAATGTACACGGTGCAATGAGATACAATAGACATTGCAAGTATGTGCTAGAAAATCAATTGGTATTGATGTTCTAATCAGCAGGGCTGCAGCTGGTATGTAGACACACCACTGGAAATGGTGATTAACATAGTATTCAAAAGCATTACAAAATACCACAACGTTTAGATCACTGTTCAGATAGACTGCTGTTTTGCTGGGATAGTAGCTGCATGGGTAGTGAGTGATACTTTTTGATTCTGCTTTATAATTTAATGTGTTAAATGCATAATTTATTTTAGGTTATATATTTATAGGATATAGAATAATGATTATTGGTAAATGGGAAAAAAATTCAGAATTCTTTTGCTATTACAAATTTATGTCCTGCTAGATTCTGAAAACAAACTGATCTTTAGAAAGTGTAGAGAAAAGGTAGAGTTATGACTAAAGTTTAGTTTTTGTCTAAAAATTTTTTAGAGAGAAGACTGAGAGGGAGAGAGAGGGAGAGAAAGGTACACACATATGTACATGTTATATGCACACATATGTACATGTTATATGTACACACAGAGAGAGACAGAAACGGAGAGAGAAGCTCAAAGAATTTGAAATCACCGGAGACAGTAAAAATTGTGGGGTAAAGAAATTTAAATTTCAAAATGTAAAGAAATGGCACAGTAAGAATATTAGGCAGGGTCTCCTACGCATGCATTCAACTCAATACACAGTTTTCAATTTTAAGCATTAAAAATATATTATATATATATATATTAGGGAATATGCTGAAAGTTGAAAATAATCTAGGTACAGAGGTCTTACCTTAATATCTCTGCATATCTTGAACACCCAGTTAAGCTCTACTCTAAAAGTATTGAAAAACGACGACTAGAAGAGGGAAAGAGACTAACACTCTAGAATGTGAGCATTTTTCAGAAATGACCATTACAGAGTGACAAAGAATATAGATAGTACTCTAACCTTCGGATTTCAAGAAGGCAAATTGCTATTGAGAGGAGAAAAAGACAAGCACTTTTGACACTTGACATTTTAAAACATAAAATACATCCGGTCTTCACATAGAAAACAATGACTATATCACAAAAGCAGTAAAGCTAAGGGAATTCCGCAGAATGAAAGAGAAAAAAAACAACTAGCAGCAAAAATTTTTAAACTTCGTTGAACTACCTAGCTTTCAAACTACTTTTAAATGTATGTTTTCATGCGCTCTTCACCGACTACCCATAGATTCCATAAGACAGGGATTCTTGGATCCCTTATAATATCTGATGAAACTGAGTCTCAATACAAGAGGGATCCATTTAAAGCTATAAAAGCTATGAATTGGAACCGACTCGATGGCACTTAACAACAACAGCAACAAGAATCTAATGGATTTTGAAGGCCTAGTGTGGTGTTGTAGAATATGCACTGGACTGCTAACCACAGGGTCGGCAGTTCAAACCTACCTGCCGATTCTCAGAAACCCTATGCAGAGTTGTTATGAGTTGGAACTGACTCAATGGCACTTAGCAACAACTAGAGAATTAAAAATTACTTAAGTGACTTGCGTTTATGGCTTAGCTTATATTTCTATTGCTGCTCTGGGCACCTCACTCAGTAATACTCTTCCAGATAAATAAAAGGAAGAAAGGAAGGAGTGAGGTTATACTATGATGGGGTTTGTAACAACTGAGCGTTTGCTCTTCAATGATTATTTTTACCATTATTTATTATTCAATTCAATAAAAATAGATTAGCTAATACTTTTGAAGAGTGGAAAAGATAAATACAGTAAGTCTTTTGGTTACAAACATCCAATTTATGAATACTCTATACTTGACCATTAATGTTATATAAATTTTCCGTCACTTTGAAAAGATTGAGCCAACCCCTACTCATAACAAATTCTTCATTACAATCACTTTCACTTGCTGCATGTGCAGCTTTTAAATGATTAAAAAGACTTCAAGTCTTTTCTTGCACTAAAATAAGACTCAATAAGAACGGTATGCTCCCATTCCAACTTACCTACAAATTCCACTAAAAGACACACTTAGGAACTAATCTCATTCATAACTTGGGGGCTGCCTGTAGCTAGGATCATGAAGGAGAGAGTATCTCTTCTGGAGTTCTCTAACCAAATCCACATGGGAAAATGCATATAAAGGGAAAGATTAAGATTCTCTCGTTATACTTGTCAAATCTGTTCTAAAGCAACCATAGCTATGTAGATGTGAAGAACCTGAGATTTCCCTGACTTGGTTAGTATGCTAATATCACACATCCCAAGGGCACTGTGACATGTACACAGCAGGAGTCTATGATCTGTTATGCAGGCAAGTCCAGGCTGAGTTTATTCACATGGAGGAGGACCTTGACTTAGTGAAGCACACTAAGGAATGTTGTTGGTAAGCAATGCTGTATAGGATTTCTGAGGAGCAGATGGTGGGTATGAACTGCCGACCTTGAGGTTCGAAGCCCAGTGTTCATTCTATGGTGCAGGTCAGAATAGGAATAAGGGAAATATTGAAAAAGTAATGAGCTGTAAGATTGCTGTAATTGTCTCATATTAGGTACATTGTTGAATAACACCAGTATGTGATAGGTTAGTTATAACTTGTTACAACTGATTTCAAGAGCTAAGTGACAAAGCACACCTAGTTCTTGAGGAAAGGACTGAACCTTATTGTTGTCACTTAGAACACAACCTACTAATTTGAGTCTCAGAAGATATTAATATTTTTACATGAACCGACTCAAAACTTAGAGTGCAATAAATGAAAATAGAACAGCTATTACAATTTTTCAAAGTTTGAGTGGAAGGGGAAAATGTACTTGTGTGATAGTGAAAATGAAATTCCACTTTTAAAATTCTAGATCTACTTGAAATCTCTCATTTAAAAATTAGTAAGTGTTTTCCTTTAACACCGCCTGTGTGAAGAAATTCAATCCACTTCTGAACAGTTCTCCTGCCTTTCCAGATACATGGAAATTCACTACTGTTGCTGACAAACAAAATGCCACAAGATTTGTCATACAAATCACATTATAAGAGGTTCCAAAAACTTGACAACGTTGACAGTTGTTTTCAGCAAATGGCTGCTTTACTCTCTACTGTCAATGTTGATGTCCTTGTGCACAAGTAAAAGAGCAGTGTGATTAAGGCAAGCTTGTCCACGCTATATCGGAGCCAAGTTTTCCGTCTCCTCGTGGCACTGAAAGATTGCTCAGCTGTTGCAGATAAGGCAGGAATAGCTAGCAGATTTCTGCCATTTAAAAAAAAAAAAAAAGCATTCTCTGGGCATGCTTTTCTGTAGGAATTTACCAACATCTGCTGCTGACCTGAAGTTTTCTATAGAAGTGGCATATTTAATTTCTTTAAGTAATTCACAATGGCATTGGTCAAGACCAATTTCCGTAGGAAATAATGAGTTGCGTTCTCCAAGAAGAGATGAATTGAAGTTTAATAACAGTTATGTTCTCTAAATTTTCATTGGAACTCCAGGCTTCATACTTTTTTTGGCCCATGTTAAATTTATTTTCTGCACATTCTCTAAATTATATTTCGGCAGAGAAACTTTTTAGAAAGAAGAATAGAGAGCTAAGAGATTTTGGTGATTCCACAGAAGGCCTACACTTCACACTTATCTTTATATATATATATATATATATATATATATGCTCTCTGGAAATGTTTGATTTTTGAGAGCTAATTTATTCTGAAAGAATTTTGTAGTTGAATTCGAGTGTGATTTAAAATTTTGTCATATGTGTTATTCTTAAAAAAAAAAAAAACAGATAGGATTTAGGTATTTCCTATTGTCAAGTTTTCCTAAAGTCAACTTTTAGTGACTTCAAATTTTTTTTTTTTTAGTTTTAGACACCAATTTACTATTTTATTTACCACTGCACAGCTTTTAAAGTTGTTTGCTCTTTTTTTAAGCACAGTTTCTTTCAAAATATGAATGTTACTTAGGTAAAAATGTAAAATTAGCTAGTGTTGGCCATTCAAACCTGCTTTGGTGTAATGCATTTGTTATTTGATTCATCTATTCTTATTCTTGGTCACCTTCTACTACAGCTGTGTGCATTAACTGTCTGACTTGTCTTTGAAAATCTTAAGCCACATTCTTTGGAACAGTTGCTTCATGTTGGGTGAAATTCTCCGTGGCACTTTTTTCCATTCACAGGAGACTAGCAGACACATAGTTTCCAAGGACTTAGGCATGGTTCAGGATTCCTGAATCTTAGCAATTTCTTATAGGAATTGGAATATCATACACAGTGTCTAAAACCTTTGTGCGGTGAATTATCATTTCTGAATTGTGTTTTTATTCTGTCGATTTAAATGAGCACACATAATTTTATAATATTCTCCATTATTGTAGCAAGCAGAAGGACTCAATTTGAAAATACACTTAAAAAAGAGTATGTATCCAATTCCCATGAGCTGATAATTAACTAAAAAGATTAGCTGAAAATTTTTTTAGGAACAATTAAGGATGAAAAGTGACTTGAGCTAGAAAGTTTGGTTGCTTTTATGAAACAACTCTTTATTTTCTAATCTAGATCCATTTTTTCCCCTGTGAACACCTTTAGATTGTACTAAAAATATAGCGATTGAAAGTTCAAATTTTAAGTCCCAAATTACTGCCTTTCAGATCCATTGAGGCATCTAAAAAATGGGTCAAGGTAACAACGCGTAATTTGAAAAGTTAACAAGAAGTTGCTAATGAAAATAAAATGATAATCAATATAATTGTGATAACCTTTAACGCCTGTCTTACTTCGATTGACAATTAAACATTTTTGGAAGCAAAAATCTTTGTGAAGTATTTGCCACAGTTAGCATCTTTATTTTCATGTAGCCCAGGGAGAAGAAAGGAAAAAATTTCCATAGAGCACTCAGATTCTGTTATTAAGCAGCTGATTAAAAAACCAAATGAGTGATTTATAAAAATCGATCAGAATAAAAACAAAAAGTGCTATTTGAGAAGAAGAGTACATAGTCAGGAATATTATGGACTTGGCCCTTTTTGGTTACCATTTTATTTCTACAAATCTTTATTCTGTAATGTTTCTTTAGAATTAAATTGATTATGACTCTGTACTTGAATAATGGTTTATAGACTAGAAGGAAGAAAACTATCATTTATGAGATTTGTGAAGTTTTGGTTTTAGCCGCTTCCTTAATTTTAATTTTCTTTTTAGTACCAGTGGTGTGTAATCTATCTAGAATTCAGATGTTGTCATCACCAGTATCTTCCCAAGGGTTTGGCTCAATTCATTCATAGCTATGTCATCTATAGGCAAAAGCAAAGGTTGTGAGGAAAATAAGACCATTATCTATGTACATAGTTTTAAAAGATTAATTTTTCTCATAGCATATACCTATCATTATACTCTTCAGTAAACATTTTGAATTTACCTCATGACACATGAGTGTGAAAAGGGAAGCATAGGTAAAGTTGTTTCTCAGGGGCATACGACTGGCTACAATAATTGCATTATCCAAGTTCAAGGTCATAGGATGTCAATTTTCAAAATGACTGGATTTTACTAGTGGATGAAGGAGACCATTGGGCTTTTCATTTGCTTTTGAGCTTTCTCATGATACTGTGAATTTCATGAGACAAAAGTGATGTTATCAATCATACTATAAATACTTCTTAGTAAGTTTTTTTATGCTTTTCTGGGTTGTTGGTGGTGTTAAGTGCTGTGGAGTCGGTTCCGACCCATAGCGACCCTGTACAGGGTTTCCGAGGCTGTAAATCTTTACGGGAGTAGAAAGCCTCATCTTTCTCCTACGGAGCAGCTGGTAGTTTCGAACTGCTGACCTTGCAGTTTGCAGCCCGATTCATAACCACTACACTACCAGAGCTTCTTTTTTTCTAGGTTATACAAGATGAATTCCCTTGTACTGAGTATTTCTAGAGTTGGGAAATACTTTACTGGTGGGTTGGATTGTATTTTATTCAGGAATGCTAAAGGTACTGGTCAGAGTTTAGGAATTAAATTTAGTTTAAAATAATTGGCTGCCTGAGAACTGAAGAATATTTCTTTCCAGTGTAGAAATCCTCCATAGCGAATCCAGGGCCATGCTACTCTGATTCTATTTCTGGAGAGTGACAATATGCAAAGACTTGTGAAGTGGATGAAGGTAGACGGTGATTCTAAGTACATAATAATGAAAAAATATATACCTTTTGTTTTTTGGCAAGAATTTAAAATATGATTTAAAACGCTCAATGGCCTGTTGTCACCTACAGGATATAGCCCAAATTCCACAGTGTGGCATTCCAAGACTCCATGCAGGGTGGACTCTTCAGGCTTTACATTACTTCTGTATAGTACATCAAAAGGAGCTCTGGTTGCATAGTGGTTATGAATCAGGCTGCGAACCGCAAGGTCAGCAGTTTGAGACTACCAGCTGCTCCGCAGGAGAAAGATGAGGTTTTCTGCTCCCGTAAAGATTTACAGCCTCGGAAACCCTATTCAGGGTTGCTATGGGTCAGAACCGACTCGACGGCACCTAACAACATAGTACGTCAAACTTTTTGTTAGTTGCTTTCAAGCTGTCTTTGACACCAGTCAACCCTATATATAAAAGCACTAAACTTGCCCAGTCCTGTGTTGTCTTCAATATTGTTGGTATGGTTGAGTTCATTGTAACCATTGTGTCAATCCATTCCATTGCAGGGTTCCCTCATTTTTCCTGACCCCACTCTTTATCAAACTTGATCTTAATTTATAGTCACATAGTACTAACCAGTCTTTCATTTGTTTCCTTGTCCTTGTTGTTGTTGTTGTTAAGTGCCGTCGAGTCAATTCTGACCCATAGCGACCCTGTACAGGGTTTCCGAGGCTGTAAATCTTTACGGGAGCAGAACGCCTCATCTTTCTCCCGGAAATGATTATTGTTGTATGTTACAGAGTCCATTCTGACTTACAGTAACCTGAAAGAACAGAGTAGAACTGCCCCATAATATTTATTAATCACTGTACAACCAGTTCTCTTTCTCAGGCAATAGTTGTTGTTGTCGTTGTTAAGTGCTGTCGAGTTTGTTCAGACTCATAGTGACCCTGTATAGCGTTTCCAAGGAGCAGCTGGTGGGTTTGAATTGCTGACCTTTTTGTTAGGAGTCCAGTGCTTGTCCTACAGTGCCACGCCAGGACTTCCCTTAGGAAAATTGTTGTTGCTGTTGTTGTTAAGTGTCATTGAGTAGGTTCCGACTTATAGTAACCCTGTATAGCGTTTCTGAGGAGCAGCTGGTGAGTTTGAACTGCTGATTTATGGTTCAAACTGACTTTGTGGTTCAAATCGACCTTGAAATCAAGTGCTTATCCTATGGTGTCATACTGGAACAAATTACTCAAATTTGGGACCATAGGGCTTTTGTTATTATATGCCATCGAGCTGGTTGTAATCCATAGTGACCCTGTATAGGGTTTCCGAGGAGCAGCTGGTGAGCTTGAACCTCCGACCTTGAGGTTCAAACTGACTTTGCAATCCAGTGCATTAACTCACATTGTCACAAACAGGACTTTTACATTGAAAAAAAAAAAAAAAAAGGCAAAAAATGCCAGCTGATAATGATACTAGAGTGTCCAGAGAAAAAGATGTAAGGAAATAGAGCAGAAAGACTCAGGTTGTCTGTGACCTTTCATATAATTCCTGTATATCTGACCTCATCTACTAATGAAGAGCCAATACTGTCGAGCAAGCATTCCTCTTCCTTCTCAGATACTTGCCTAATTTCCTCTTCGTGTCTTTCTCTTTGTTCTGTTAAACATATACCATCTTATTCCCTATTTCCCCAAACTGTATTGTGGGTCAGGAGTGTGAGACCCCTTATTAGTAAGTAGTCATGAAGATTCAAGCATGGGGTAATTGTATGAACTATACATACAGGTGTCCTGGTGTGGCGCTGTGGGTTAATGCTCCAGACAGCAAAGCTGTTTGAACTGTTAAGGTCGGTTGTTCAAGCTCACCAGCTACTCCTTGGAAACCCTATACAGGGTCGCTATGGGTCAGAACTGACTCAATGGCACTTACCAACAACATACATACAGGAGTCCTGGTGTGGTGCTGTGTGTTAATGTGCTGGACAGCAAAGTTGGTTTGAACTGCAAGGTCAGCAGTTCAAGCTTACCAATGTCTCCTTGAAATCCAAATACAGCGTTGCTATAGGTTGGAACTAGGAGCTCTGGTAGCATAGTGGTTACGAATCGGGCTGTGAACCGCAAGGTCAGCAGTTTGAAACTACCAGCTGCTCCGCGGGAGAAAGATGAGGCTTTCTGTTTCCGTAAAGATTTACAGCTCAGAAACCCTATACAGGGTCGCTATGAGTCGAAACCGACTCCACGGCACACAACAACAGCAACATGGGTTGGAACTGAGTCGACGGCACTTAATAACCACAACTGACTCAATGGCACTTAACAACAACAACAACATACATACAGGGAAATCAGTACCAACCTACACACGTACACTACATATAAAAATTCCTGTGTTTTGAAAGAAAGACCAGCAGGACAAAGAAAAAACAATAATGGCAGTCTGATTGACTACTATAAGAACAAGCAAGTTGTTCACCAGGAAGCCATCAGGGTAAGAGGTAGGGTCCTCTCAGGGCAAACCTCCTTCCAAGACTGAGACTCAAGGGGAGTACATGAGCAGGCATATGGTCTTGCTATGACCACATTGGTCTACGGATAAAGGGAAGTGGGGGAAAAAAAGCAATGAAGTTGTGAGCTAAGTCTGACCACATGCAACAAACTCCTGTCCACCTAGATTGAGACCTGGTTGGCCAGCAGTAAGGGGAGACCTGGGGACTCCTGGACCCAGGAACAGGGACATGGCCACAGAGGACTGGAGTGGTGAGTGATGCATCCAGCTGATATGAAATGAGGGGAGATGCACAAGAACTTGCAGATAACACCCATTTGACCTGGCTTCAATGGCTGGATGATCAGAACTCGACTAGAAGAAGAAAGAAGAGGAAAAAAAAGAGTAATCCGCTACAATTTGATGAACTTGACCTATACTTATGGATGTAGTAGCTCAAAAGAGAGAACACATCTTTATAGCTAGGATCATTCCAACCCCCTCGGTACACAGGGTTGACACAGATGAGCAACTTAGACATTGGCTACCCAAAATGGGGGGACTACAAAGGCATGAAGTGACTGACTTATAAGCTTTCAAGAGGGAGCCTAGTTTCACAGGGTACAGGAGAAGGTAGAATCTCCACTGAGTGGTTTCCAACCTGTTTGGAC
>NW_006408745.1:1311245-1312807 GCF_000296735.1 Chrysochloris asiatica | reverse complement strand
GGTTCGAAACTACCAGCCGCTCTGCGGGAGAAAGATGAGGCTTTCTACTCCCGTAAGGATTTACACCCTCGGAAACCCTGTACAGGGTCGCTATGGGTAGGAACCGACTCGACGGCACTTAACAACAACAACAATACCTGTCCTACTAGACCAGTGGGTTTGCCTGTCCTCAGGGTATGACCATTCCCTTTTGGGGCTTTCCATTTCTGGTTAATTATGGACAATCTGACTATGGAAATTTTAGGCAATTCTGGATTTTTTAGCTGGTTCACTGAAGTATCCAAAGAAATTTTCCCAGAGTAGCAATGACTTTAGCTCAGTGGGACAGTAAGGATTGTCACAGTGGCTGTGGCTCTGTAAGGTAAGCACCAGACTGCTAACCAGAAGGTTAGCAGTTCAACCCACCAAGCCACTCCTTGGAAACTCCAGGGTTGCTCTGAGTCAGAAGTGACTGGAAGGCTCTTAACAACAACATTGTCCTTTAAGTCATGAATTACAATGGAGACAAACTCTTCTATACAAAGAATGACTTCCCCTAACAAATGCTGCACTGTAAGATTCTTTGCTTATCTTACTGGTTGTCATAAGCCTCCACAGACCAAATTTTCCAACATTGAGCATGTTTCTGCACTGTTATGCCACCCAAGTGAAGAGTTTGCCTGGGGCTTTCATCTGTGTTTAGAATTGCTCTGCTGACTGTGAATTTTGAACTACTAGTGTTACTGCCTTCCACTTAGTGATAATTTAACCATTCTATTCCATGCTTGTGTTTTAGATCAAGTTCTTATGGTAGAATTTTGTGTGCATTCATGCTTGCTTAGATAAAGTTACAACACATGCTTAATTAGTAAGATGTGTATGTTCATGATGGAAGGTATACTCTTTACCATTTCTTCTCCCTTTCCTACAAATTGCATCATGAGAGTGTTGTTTTGCAGAAGGAATGGTATTACTCCATGAGTAATATTTATTATTACTTGGCAGACCTATAAAGTAGAAAATTGATCCTTGATGAACTGTAGCATAGCCCTGCCTTTCGACTTGGTTATAGACATTACTCAGTAACTTCCACCATCAAGACTGTCACAGGTATGCTGACTAGACAGCCACTTTTGAGGACAGTTTTTAAGACCAATGGGAACTAAACATTATTTTCATTATTTGTCAGCTCTTGGGAATTCCTCTATTCATTACGTGGCATCTAGAGAGCTTGTCATCCTGAATGGATATACAGGTTGCTGGTAAAAATGATTATAGTTAACACACTCTTTAGGATCAATTGGCAGCTTGGTAAATTACCAAACTAGCCAGTGTCTATTGAGTTGGTTTGGACCACGATGACCTCATGTGTGTCAAAGTAGAACTATGATCCATAGGGTTTGTAGTAGTTGATTTTTTTGGGAAGTAGATTGCTAGGTATCCCCTAATCCTTTTTTTTTTTAAGTAATTAAAAAAAAAAAAAAGTTTTGCTGTTGAGAATATACAGAGCTAAACATCTGTCAATTCAACTGTCTCTACATGTACAATTCAGGGACATTAATTGCCTTCTTCTAATTGTGTAT
>NW_006408745.1:1308268-1310435 GCF_000296735.1 Chrysochloris asiatica | reverse complement strand
AATTAAGCTAAACATTTGATTAGTTGTAAGAAGATTTCTTCAAATATTTTTGGTTTAACATTCAAAATTTATCTTGGAGCAATAGTTTTAGGGATACAGCTAAACTTCATGACTCCAGAAAGCTTTATGTTCATGAAAATTTGCAATTCTGTTCTGTGTTTTTCTCTTTTGACCTTGATTCTTCTATAGTAAACTTTTGGAGAAATGGAAATTAAATATGTTAAATGTGGAAACATTTTGAAATATTAACTTGTGTTTAATATTTCTTTATTTTGAGCTATTGGGCAAAATAAAAAAAACCAGATTGGTTGAAAAAGTTATTAATTTTATTGAAATTAATTAGAGGGTGTTTGAAAGAGTAGGCATTTTGTTATGCTTTTTTATTGATTTAAATAAAAAGCTACCATTTAAGAAATAAGTTCATCAAATTTGAGGTATCTCACAAATACAAGGGGGCTTCAAAAAGTTAGTGGAAAAATGTAATTAAAGATAATGAATATTTTTCATAAATATCTTGAAGACCCCTGGTAGAAATCCTAGAATTTCCATCTCTTTAAAATTTAATATCAAAATAGAATGGAAGAGAAGCTATTATTATGTGCCATTGAGTCAGTACTGACTCATAGCGACCCTATGCACAACAAAACAAAACACTGCCCAGTCCTGGGCCAACCTCACAATCATTACTACACTTGAGTCCATTGCTGCTGCCACTATGCCAATCGACCTGCTTGGGGGTTTCCTTTTGCTCCATTCCTCCACTTTACAAAACATGATATCCTTCTTCAGGGACTTGTTCCTTTTGATAACATATCCAAACTATGAGAGACTTCCAAGGAGCATTCTGACTATACATTTTCCAACACCGATTTGTTTGTTCTTTTGACAGTCCAAGATACTTTTACTATTCTCCTCCAACATCGTAACTCAATAGCATCAATTCTTCTGTGGTCCTCCTTATTCACTGTCCAACTTTCACATGCATATGTGGTTATTGAAAATACCATGGTCAGGTGCACCTTAGTTCTCTAAATGACATCTTTGCTTTTGAACACTTTAAAGAGGTCTTGTGTGGCAGATTTGCCAAATGCAAATCTTTTGATTTCTTACTGTTGCTTCCATGACTGTTAATGATTGAGCTGAGCAAAATGAAGTCTTTGATACTTCAATCATTTCTCCATTTATGTTGATGTCGTTTATTCTGTGGTGATGGTTTTTGTTTTCTTTACATTGAGGAGCAACCCATACTGAAGGCTGTGGTCTTTGACCTTCAAAAGGAAGCATATTAAGTCCTCTTCTCTTTAAGCATGCAAGGTTGTATCATCTGCATATGACAGGTTGTTAATGTATCTTCATCCAATCCTGATGCCACTTTCTTCTTCATATAATCCAGCTTCTTGGATTATGTGCTTAACATACAGATTGAAAAAAATATGGTGAAAGAATACAACCCTGGTACACACCTTTCCTAATTTTAAGCCATTCAGTGTTCCCATGTTCTCTTCTAAACAACTGCCTTTTGATCTAGGTACAAATTCCTCATGAGCACAATTAAGTGTTCCAGAATACTCATTCTCTGCAATGTTTTCCATAGCTTGTCACTATCCATGCAATTGAAAGCCTTTGTGTAGTCAATAAAGCACAGGTAAACATTTTTTTTGATAGGTTCTGTTTTAGCCAAGATTTATCAATGTCAACAGTGATATCCCTCATTCCATGTCCTCATCTGAATTTGGCTTGAACTTCTGGCAGTTTTCTGTCAATGCATGGTTGCAGCTGTTTTTTGAATTGTCTTTAGCAACGTTCTACTTGCATGTGCTATTATTTGATGAATTCTGCATTTCATTGAGTCACCTCTCTTTTGAATGGGCACAAATATGAATCTCTTCCAGTCAGTTGACTAGGTAACTGTCTTCTAAATTTCTTGGCATAGATGAGTGAGTACCTCCAGTGCTTCGTCAGTTTGTTGAAAGATTTCAATTTTTATTCCATCAATTTCCAGTGCTTTGTTCTTTGCCAATACCTTCAATGCATTTTGGATGTCTTTATTCTGTATGTATCATTGACTCTTGATCATATCCTATCTCTTGAATAGCTGAACATCAACCATTTCTTTTTGGTACAATGTCTCTGTCTATTCCTTTCATTTTCTTTTCTTTTTTTTTTT
>NW_006408745.1:1305023-1306853 GCF_000296735.1 Chrysochloris asiatica | reverse complement strand
AGGCTTGATTTTTTTTTCAGTTCCCTCAGTTTGAGAAACACTGAGGTTTTTCTTCCCTTTTGTTTTTCTAACTCCATGTCTTTGCACATTTCGTTATAATATTTGTTTTATATAAGTTATTAATATTTATGTTCTCAAGCTGACCTTTGAAAATTTCTATTCAACTCTTCAATGTCCTCATTTCTTCCATCAGCTTTAACATTTCTATGCTGGA
Source organism: Chrysochloris asiatica (assembly GCF_000296735.1). Classification (NCBI taxonomy): domain Eukaryota; kingdom Metazoa; phylum Chordata; class Mammalia; order Afrosoricida; family Chrysochloridae; genus Chrysochloris; species Chrysochloris asiatica. The sequence continues at coordinate 1,306,639 of NW_006408745.1, read as the reverse complement.
GAGCAAGTTTTAGAGTCTATTCTGACATCTGTTTTGATCTTTTCTTTCTTTCGTGTCTTCTTAATGACCTTTTGCTTTCTTCCTGCATGATGTTCTAGAAGTACTACTCATCTGGTTTTCAGTCTTTAGTGTCTAATGCATCAAATCTGTTCTTCAGAGGATCTCTAAATTCAGGCAGGATATATTCAAGGGCATATTTTAGCTCTTGTGTATTTTTTAAAATTTTCTTCACCTTCAGCCTGAACTTGCATATGAGCAATTGATGGTCTGTTCTACACTCTGCCTTGGCACTGTTTTGACTGATGAGATGGAGCTTTTCCACCATCTCTTTCCACAGATGTAGTCAATTTGATTTCTGTATATTCCATCTGATGAGGTCCATGTGTTTAATGGTATTTTATATTGTATAAAAAAATATATTTGCAATGAAGAAGTCATTGGTCTTGCAAAATTCTGTCATGCAATCTCCAGCATCAGTTCTATCACCAAGGCCATATTTTCCAAATACTGATCATTTCCCTTAGTTTCCAATCTTGTATTCCAATTGCCAATAATTATAAGTACATCTTGATTTTTTGTTTGATCAATATCAAACTGAAGAAATTGGTTTGTTGTTGTTATTGTTAAGTGCCATCGAGTAGGTTCCGACCCATAGCAACCCGGTATAGGGTTTCTGAGGAGCGACTGGTGAGGTTGAACCACCGATCTTGCAGGTCAAATGGCTTTGCAGTCTGGCACATTAACCCACAGTGCCACACCAGGACTCCAAGAAGTTGGTAGATTTCTTTAATTTCATCATCACTGGATTTAGAGGTTGGTTTGTGAACTTAAATGATAGTTGTATTAACTGGTCTTCCTAGTAAACAAATGGATAGTATCCTATCACAGGCAGAATTGTACATCAAGAAAGATCTTCATATATTCTTTTTGAAGATGAATTCAATGCCATTCCTCTTCAATTTGTCATTCTTGGCATAGTAAACCATGTTATTGTCAGATTCCATATGGCCAATAGCAGTCCGTTTTGGCTCACTAATGCCTAGGATAGTATGTTTATGCATTCCCCTTAATTTTGGACAATTTCCAATTTTCCTAGATTCATACTTCATACATTCATTTTGGATTGTGAAGGTCCCAAAGCAAATGAAGGTCCCAAGGGCTTTACTCTAGTCACATCATCATGGTCAACTCTATTTTAAGGACCTTCCAACCTGAGGGACTTGTCTTCCGACACTATATCTGACAATATTCTGGAGATTTTCATCATGTTTCAGTGTTTAATTTTCTGGTGCTGACAGTATACCATTGCTGTTTCTAAGGTTTTCACTAGCTAAATATTCAGAAGTAGTCTTTCTCTTCTTCTTCCTACTCTGTCTTTATCTAGCAGCTCAGTTGAAATCTGTCCACCATGAGTTATACTGCTATTATTTAAATATTGGTGATATAGCTTTTAGAATCACAGCAACATGCAAACTCCCACAGTACGACAAACTGACTGTCAAGTATTGGTTGAAGAGAATGTTGTTGTTGTCAGGTGCCATCGAGTTGGAACCGACTCATAGCGACCCCATGCACAGCAGAACGAAACAATGCTCGATCCTGGGCCAACCTCACCA
>NW_006408745.1:1258145-1303608 GCF_000296735.1 Chrysochloris asiatica | reverse complement strand
TTCAATGCACTTTGGACTTCCTCTCTGAGTATCATTGGCTCTTGTTCATATGGTATCTCTTGAAATGGTTGAACATTAACCATTTCCTTTTGGTATAATGACTCTGTGTATTCCTTCCATCTTTTCTTGATGCATTCTGCATCAAGAATAGAATGTGCTAATATATGAATGAACTATGGCTAGAGTCATTGCTAAATCTAATAGAGTCTAATCAATAAAATTCTCATAATAATTTTATATCAAGTGAGCCTTTATTAAATCCTGTAGTATTGGTAGCCTGAGTGACTTCTTGAAAATTGAAGAAAGGACAGAGATATAAGAAAATGTATATATTTTATTTTTTTATATGAACTATGCTCTTAGTAAGCATGCAAAATCCCATTTGTTATGTAGCCCTATTAATAGATTTATATGAAAAAGAGAAGAAATGATGGTTGAAGTAAACAGTCAAACTGACATTAACAATGTTTTGAAACAAACTCCTTGCTGTGGACTTTACTTATGAGGAACCTGTGCAAAGACCATGAGGCAGTTGTTAGAACAGAACAAGGAAATACTGAATAGTTTGAAAGATGTGTGCTGGCTTGTATCCTTTAACCATACTTATTAAATCTGTATGCTAAGCAATTCACTCAAGAAACTTGACCATCTGAAGAAGAACCTGGCAATGAATTTGAAGGAAAAATCTTTTAACAACCTGCAATATGCAGATGATACAACATGCGATATGCAGATGATACAACCTTGCTTGCTGGAACTTAAGAGGACTTGTATCATGAATTGTTATATTTCTTACTGATGAAGATCAAATGCCATAGTCTTTAGTATGAATTTCACCTCAATGTAAAGAAGATCAAATACCATAGTCTTCAGTATGAATTTCACCTCAATGTAAAGAAAAATAAACCAAGAAGTAACATCATTATAAATAGAGAAAATATTAAAGTTGTCAAAGACATCATTTTTCTTGGATTCATAGGCAACACTCATGGAAGCAGTAATCAAGAAATCTAATGACATATTATGTTATGTGCAAATGCATATTACGTAATGTGCAAATAGCATATTCAGCAAATGTGTTGAAAAACACTTCTATCAAGTGTTCAAAGCAAAGATATCAGTTTGAGGACTAAGGTGCACCTTACCCAAGCCATGATATTTTCAGTCACCTCATATGCATGTGAAAGTTGGACAATGAATAAGGAGGAACATAGAAGAACTGATGCATTTGAATCATGGTGTTGGTGAAGAATATTTAAAGTATCATGGACTGCTAGAAGAACAAACAATTCCGTCCTGGAAGAAATATTACCAGAATGCTTTTTAGAAGTGAAGATGGTGAGATTTCATCTACTGTTTTTAGACATGTTGTCAAGAGGGACCAGTTCCTGGAGAAGAACATCATGCTTAGTAAAATGCAGGGTCAATGAAAGATAGGAAGAATCCACCAAGATGGTTTGACACAGTGGCAGCAACGAAGGACTCAAACATAACAACTGTTAGGATGGCACAGGACCAGTCAACGTTTCTTTCTGTTGTGTATGGGGTTGCTATTAGTTATAACCAACTTGTTGTTGTTAGGTGCCATCGAGTTAGTATCGACTCATAGCGACCCTATGCACAACAGAATGAAATACTGCTTTATCCTGGGCCAACAATCATTGTCACACTTGAGCCCAATGATGCTGCCACTCTGCCAGTCCATCTCGCTGGGGTCTTCCTCTTTTTCTCTGACCCTCCACCTTACCAAACATGATATCCCTCACTAGCAACTGGTCCCTCTTGACAATATATGTCTGAAGGAGAGACAAAGTTGGACATCCTTGCCTCCAAGGAGCACTCTGGCTGCACTTCTTCCAATGCAGATCTGTTGGTTCTTTTGGCAGCCCATGGCCCTTTCAATATTCTCCTCCAACACCATAACTCAAAAGCGTCGGTTCTTCTACAGTCTTCCTTCCTTATTCACTATCCAGCTTTCACATTGAAAATACCATAGCTTGGGTCAGGTGCACCTGAGTCTTCAAGCTGACATCTTTGCTCTTCAACACTTTTTGAAAGGTCTTGTGAAGCAGATTTGTCTAATGCAATATGTCATTTGCTTTCTTGACCGCTGCTTCCATGAGTGTGGATAGTTGATCCAAGAAGAATGAAGTCCTTGACAACTTCAATCTTTTCTCCATTGATAAGAATGTTGTTTATTGTTCCAATGGTGAGGATTTTGTTTTTCTTACACTGAGATGACCAACTACCTAGCCCCTGATGTGGTGCTGTGGGTTAACATGTTGGCTTGTAATGTCGGTTTGAATCGCAAGGTTCAAGCTACCAGCCACTCCTTGGAAACCCTATACAGGGTTCCTATGAATTGTGACTGACTTGACGGAGATGAACAACAACAACAACAACAACAACAGAGCTTTAATTTTATTGTGAAAGTCAATGGAAAGAATGTAATTATATATACTAGCATTAACTTTAAATAAAACTTCCTGTGTCTGTGTTTAGTGCTTAAAATGAAGTAAAGCTGTATGTTTTCTGGTTACATGTCAGTAATGGGGGTTCTCTAGAATGAAGACAAGGAATACATTTTCAAAGAAGTGAACCTTTGTCTTCAGTGACTTAGATGACTCACTCATGTCACAGTGGATATTTTCTCTGTAACCATTGAAAGTTTTATTTATTTATTTATTTTTTGAGAGAAGGGATAGTTGGGCTTATTTAGGTACTGGGCAAAAGGGTCTTTAGTGGGAATTCTTCATAAAATCATGAGAATTAGATAGGACTTAGGTGTATTCTTAAGATAAATTACTTCAAAATATTGAATGCTCTTCAAATGTTCACTTTAAACTGTGCTCCTCTTCTTTTCATGTTTTCTTCCTTCCTTCCTTTTTCTTGAGTGCAGGAAACACTTAAAATAATGATTAGAGTTGGTAGTACTTATTGGCCAGAACTTTTTGGCAGGTCTCTTCATCTTCAGATAAACAGATGACCATAAGCAGCAGCAATGGGTTCAAGCGTAACAACAACTGTGAGGGATTGGGCAGTTTTTTGTTCTGTTGTGCATAAGGTCGTTATGAGTGGGAGCTGACTTGACATTACTGATCAACAACAACAACATATATGAAATAATCATTATATACTCTGAATAGTTTAAATTTGGTTTTTATTTTTGGAGTGCTCCTAGTATCACCTGGTATGATAGGTGCTGCTATCCTTAAGTTCCTGCGTTGATTGGGAACACAGGAAGTCATCAAAAAGCCTGCCTTTTCATGTGCTCCCTTCAAGAAACTCATCTCAGACTAGTGAAGCCAGAGAGGCAGATCTGTACTGGGCCAGTTCTATATGCAAATGTTGTAAGATCATTTGGGGTGCACTGGCCTCTCAAAAACATTCCTGCATTTGCATCCCCAGACTGATATTTTGAGCAACATATATTTCCCTAGCTGTGACCTGTTGCTGAATGTTAAACCACTACATAAACACAAAGTGCTGTATACTTATAGAGGTAGTTCTGCAGACCCAGTAGCCACTAGTTCTCCTCTCCTATGACCACAGTGCTTCTTGGGTCTGCTCTGAAGATAATGCAGATATTTCAGCATCTGGTAGGTCACTGCTTTATTGCATATTGTGGAATGCATGCCAAATGGAAACCATCACCATTTGGAACAGGCAATCTTGTATGCTTTTCAGGTTACTCATGTGTTCAAACAAGCATAATCAAACATCAGTATAAGAAATTCTCCTCTAAACTGTTAGTGTATTACAGTCTGTGACCTTTCAACATAGGGAATGATCTTCATTTCTGTATTTATTCCATTCAGAACAATTTCTCCTTTATTGCATTTAGAACCATGTAACTGAAAGGCAATAAGGAAAGGCAATATCATAGAGTGGTTCACATTACGCTGAATTTTATTGTAGTCTGACATTGTGAGTGAACCTTTGGAATCCTTGAAATAAACGTAAAGGCAAGATCTGCTTCTAATGGACTGAGGAAAAATATTCTGACATAGTGATAAGTGAGGTGACTTCTAGAAATCATGACTTGAAAACATTTTCTGAACAAATGTTATTTCTGTCATCTCAATTCATAGAATGATATCAAAACTGTCTGCCATTGGCCAGAACTACTAACCTCCCCCCCCCCCCCCCATTAAGGGCAGGTATAGAACAAGCCACAACTTCTTCCAATTCCAGCTAAAACAAAACAAACAAAATGTAGAAGTCTGTTCTCCTCCAATTGTCTTCCCAAAGTAGTGCATCAAACTTTAGAATTTAGATTCTATGAGAGGATTCTCTTTAATCCTCATTTATTTTCTAATTGAAAAAATGAAAGTAAAACTGGTTTTTAATAATTCTTCATTCATATTCTTATTTAAACAATCACTTTTGTATCTCCTTATTCTCTGCTCTTGAAATATATAAAGTTGGGTTTCTTAATTACTTTATCAAGTTAGTATAGATATATTTTCCAACTGTATAGATTTTAAATAATAAAGAATTCATCAACATGGTACCCTTTCTCCTGAATATGATAATTCAAATTTGAATTGAACATTTGTTTAATATGATTGAGACATTAGACACAGACCCTCAGATTTTTACAGCATGTGAAGAAAAAAAAATCTCCTTTTATTAATACAAATCTAAATGATTTTTCCCCTCCTTTTTCACTTTGCCCCAGCTAACCTCTTCTGTTGTTGTATCTGGCACATAGTAGGTGCAGAGTAAATATTTGTGGATGTGAATGAATGAATGAAGGATGTCTAGGATACAAAAGCTTCTTGGTCCACTTGAGTAAGCTGGCTCTTAACTGTGTTCAGTGTATAAACTGAACCAGTTGTTGACAACTTCCTTTGCTCTTTGTGTGCATACGCTAAGAATAAACGACACTTAACGGAAGGGAGTGCTTCATTCATCAGGGGATTACACCATCATAAACTCAACAAAGTGCACCACACAGAGCCAATGATCACAGAAGACAGGCAACTCAGGCCCCATCATTAAACATAGAAGCCTGTCCTTACTAATTTTATCCAAACAGACTGTCTGTATTTTGGAAATTTCCATTGCACTTCCTTTTGAGTCTCTCTTTTTTTTCAAGATACCAGCGCTGGAATTTTCTGAAAGTAAGTTTAATCACAAAAGTAAAGTTGGCAAAAGGACAGCTATACATTCTCTCACCTCTTTGAGGAGATTGTATCGTTGATGCTTCTTGGGTGTATTCTATGTACCTGAAAAATTTCTCTTCACTCATCTTTCATTCTGTTTATTGATTGCGATTTCCGTGTGTATTATATAAAAGTTGTGTGCTGTCAAGTTGGTTCCAACTCATGGCAACCTGTATAGGGTTTTCAAAGGCAGCTGGTGGGTTTGAACTATTGACCTTGTGGTTACCAGCCCAGTGCCTATCCTTTGGTGTCACAGTAGTTTCTAAATGAAAGTACCTAATTGAAGAAGATGTAGTAAAAAACCAGAAGACTAGAAACATTCCATTATAAGAGTTGGTTCAAAACTAAATGATTGCTTTTCCTGGTCACTACACAAAAGTGATAACATCTCAAGTCTATATCTTTAATTGAACAACAACCATATGAGGTGCCGCAGGTAGAATAGGTAAAATTATTTGTGATTTACCAGAAATGTTTTAGATCCCAAGACTCAGTATGTTTTCTTATAGAGAATCCTTTTAGTGTATGTATGTGAGGCAGCAAGTACCATCTGTGCTTTCAGTTTCTTAAAATATGCAACATTTAACCCTTCATAGAGTACTGTGGTGCAGTGAATTACCTGCTATATTCTGTTAGCCATAGTTTTTGTAGCTCCTACCAAATGACTTGGTTATTGCTATTGTTGTTCAGTGCTGTTGGTTTGGTTCTTACTCAGAGGGACCTTGTATAGGGTTTCTCAGAAGTGGATGGTGATCTTGAACTGCCAACCTTGCAGTCTAGCTCATTAACGTACAGGGCCACACCAGGACTCCAAATGACTGGCTGGGACTATGTAAACAAGGTGTATTGTATTCTAATGAGGGAATTAGTCAGTTTGGCCATCTGCTGGAAGCATGGTGACTCTGTAGGCTAAACACTGGACTTTGATCACAAGGTCAATGATTCAGTCCACCAATCACTCTGTGGGAGAAAGATGAGCCTTTCTGCTTCCTCAAAGATTTACAGACTCAGTCACTATTAGTCAGAACTGACTTGACAAGACTCAACAACAACAGCATGCTTAAAATGAGCCATCTCAGAAGCAAGAAGAGGGCATCTTGCTGCCATCAAGAAAAAGAGTCAGGGGTAGAGCACATTCTCTGGACCCTGAGATTCCTGCACACTTTACGTCCTCTATCCAGGAGATAAAGCTCTACCACCGGAGGTGTACTAGAGGAGAGACTGCAGCAGAGGAAGCAGAATCAAGAGCCAGAGCACAGGCTTACCCACCTACGGGTAAATAAAGCTGAGTGCCTTCAGGCATGAGTCTCAATTGCAAGTGAGTTGCCTCAAGGCACTTACACAGAGATGCACCTTTGCACTGAGCTTATGGTAGAGTGGAGTGCCCCTTGGCCATTCATTTAAAGGAACTGTGTAACACTTGCCTGGTAAGGCAGAGGCCAAGGGAAGCATGGCTTAGAGACACAACTGAGAAAGGACACTTCTGACTGGAAGAACTGTGTAACCTGAGTATTTCTGATCCTGAATTGGAACCTGTTAACTTTCCTAAGAAACCTCAAAATCATGAGTTGTTGTTGTTGTTGTTAAGTGCCATTGAGTCAGTTCCTACCCGTAGCGACCCTGTATATGGCTTCCGAGGAGTGGAAGGTGAGCTTGAACTGCCAACCTTGCAGTTCAAACTGACTTTGCAGTCCAGTGCATTAGCCCACAACACCCCACCTGGACTCCATAATCATGAGTATGGTTTATGAATTCTGTGTGAACATTCAGAGGGGTGGTTGGTACCAGAATTGGTAAAGAAAGTAGGTGGGTAGAGGCATGTCTAATCTTTGTCTCATAGGAATTTGTTTTATGTTAATGTTAAGTTTGACTCTACTTACCCCTTATGAAGTCAGAGGAGTCAGATGTTGCCCCAGGCCATTTTTTAAAAATATATTTTTAGCATTACTAACATACTAAAATAAGAAAACAAAGAAAAATAATGGTGATGCTAAGTAACAAAGGGAGAAAGGGGGCTCTGCTATTGAGGTGAGAATGTGATAACCAGTTGTGAGGACAGTATTCTGGACAATCTTCCCATTTCTCAGTGATGTCCTGGACCCACACTTGGCTTATTTTAGACACATTTCTTACTTTCTTGTACTACCTTATAATAACTTAAGATAGCCTGCATGTGTTTCCATTCTTTGTTACCTGAAAAAGTCAATTTTACTAACGTATTAAAGATAAAATAGAATAGTATATATTGTGGAAGTTATTTGTGAGTTGTAAATTAGTGTTTAAAGATAAGGTAGGACTTAAGAAGTTTGGGGCATAAATTTGTATCAAAACATGAATCCTTTACAGAGGAGAGTTCATTAGATGGTCAAATCAAGTTTCAATTGCAATTAGTATTCCTTGATTTTTTGTAGTGTTTTAAAGGCAGTCAGAATTTATATATTTTAGTGAAACATTATTTACATAAATACTGATATTTAGCAATTTGAAATCTTTGAAAGAAAATGGTGTTACAAAACTGTCCAGGAATTTATATAATTGGTCTTGATCTAGAGTCATATTGATTATTATTTAAAATAAATTGCTAACAAATTTTGGTCTTTATATCTTAGGATCAACTGGAGAGGAGAATAATGGAATGCTACAGCCTGGTGTGGAAAGAGATGATGAAAAAACTCCATATCACCAATCAAAACAAAGCCAAGGGTAGATTATGGAACAGACTATCAATTACTCATATGCAAATTCAAACTGAAGCTGAATAAAATGTAAACAAGTCCATGAGAGCCAAAATATGACCTTGAATATATTCCACCTGAATTTAGAGATCATATGAAGGACAGATTGGATACATTAAACACTAAAGACTGAAGACCAGAAAAGTTGTGGGATGACATCAAGAACATCATACAGGAAGAAAAAGTCATTAAGAAGACAAGAAAGAAGGAAAAGATCAAAATGGGTGTCAGAAGAGACACTGAAACTTGCTCTCCAGAGTAGAGATGCTAAAGCAAAAGGAAGAAATAAAGAAGTACAAGAGCTGAATAGAAAATTTCAAAGGTCAGCTAGAGAAGACAAAGTCAAATATTACATCAAAATGTGCAAAGATCTGGAGTCAGAAAACCAAGAGAAAAGAGAACACACTCAGCATTTCTTAAGCTAGGGGAAGTGAAGAAAAAGTTCAAGTCTCGACATTTGTAATTGAAGGAATCTCTGGGCAAATTATTGAATGATGCAAAAAGCATCAAGAGAAGATGGAAGGAATACACAGAGTCACTGTACCAAAAGGAAATGGTTGATGTTCAACTGCTTCAAGAGGTAGAATATGATCAAGAGCCAGTGATACTGAAGGAAGAAGTCCAAGGTTCATTGAAGGAATTGGCAAAGAACAAGGCATCAGGATTTGATGGAATAAAAATTGAAATCTTTCAAGAAAGTGAGGCAGCACTAGAGGCACTCACTGTTCCCTGCCAAGAAATTTGGAAGGCAACTATCTGGCCAAATGATAGAAGAGATCCATCATTGTGCCCATTTCAAAGAGAGGTGACTCAATGGAATGCGGAAATCATTGGAAAATATCTTTGATATCCCATGTGAATAGTTTTACTAAAGGTAATACAGAAATGGCTGCAATCATACATTGACAGAGAACTTCCAGAGTTTCAAGCTAGATTCAGAAGAGGATGTGGAATGAGAGATATCATTGCTGATGTCTGATGGATCTTAGCTGAAAGTAGAGAATACCAAAAAGATGTTTACCTGTGCTTAATTGACTACACAAAGGCTTTCTATTGTGTGGATCATGATAAGCTATGGACAACATTGTGAAGTATGAGTATTCTGGAACACTTAATTGTGCTCCTGAGGAATCTGTGCATGGACCAAGAGGCAGTTGTTCAAACAGAACATGGGAACACTGAATGGTTTAAAATTAGGAAAGGTGTGCAACAGGGTTGTATTCTTTCACCATACTTATTCATCCTGTATGCTGAGCAAATAATCCGAGAAGCAGAGTTATATGAAGAAAAATGTGGCATCAGGATTGTAGAATGACTCATTAAAACCTACGGTATGCAGATGATACAACTTTGCTTGCTGAAAGTGAGGAGGACTTAAAATACTTATTGATGAAGATCAAAGACCACAACCTTTGGTATGGATTCCATCTCAATGTAAAGAAAACAAAAACCCTCACCACTAGACCAATAAACAACATTCTTATCAACTGTGAAAAAATTGAAGTTGTCAAGGACTTCATTCTTCTCTGATCAACTATTAACACACATGGAAGCAGCAGTCAAGAAATCAAATGACATATTGCATAGGCAAATCTTCTGCACAAGACCTTTTTAAAGTGTTGAAGAGCAAAGATGTCAGCTTGAGGACTAAGGTGATCCTGACCCAAGCCATGGTATTTTCAATAACCTCATATACATGTGAAAGCTGGACAGTGAATAAGGAAGACCATAGAAGAATCGATGCTTTTGAGTTATAGTGTTGGAGGAGAATATTGAAAGTGCCATGGGCTGCCAAAAGAACAGACAGATCTGTGTTGGAAGAAGTGCAGCCAGAGTGTTCCTTGGAGGGTGGGATGGCTAAACTTCATCTCTCATACTTCAGACATATTGTCAGGAGGGACCAGTCGCTGGAGGAGACTATCATGTTTGGTAAGGTGGAAGCTCAAGGAAAAAGAGGAAGGCACCCAGAGAGATGGATTGGCAAAGTGGCAACATCAATGGGTTCAAGTGTGGCAACAATTGTGATGTTGGCCCAGGACCAACATTGTTCTGTTGTGCAGAGGGTCGCTATGAGTCGGTGCCGACATGATGGCATCTAACAACAACAACAACAACAACCTGGCTTGGTGCTGTGTGTTAAAGTGCTGGACTGCAAGGTTAATATGAACTGCAAGGTTGGTGGTTGGTGGGTCAAATTCACCAGCTGCTCCTCAGGAACCCTATATAGGGTCACTATGAGTCAGGAGTCCTGGTGTGGTGCTGTGGGTTAAATGTGCTAGACTGCTAAGTCAGACTGAACTCCAAGGTTGATGGTTCAAGATTACCAGTTGCTCCTTGGAAACCCTCTACAGGGTTGCTATGGGTCGGAACTGACTCAACAGCATTAACAATAACAACACTAGATAGAGACATGCACTGGATATTGACAAGTTATAGTGGCAAACCTAGAATTGAAGGAGAAAGCAGCCAACTTAATAGGTAAATATAGGATACAAACTTAGGTAATAAAACAATGGCCATTCCTGATGATACACACCAACTTGTCAGTTTGTCATACTGTAGTGACTTTTGTGTTTCTGTGATGCTGGAAGCTACGCCACTGGTATTTTAAACACCAAAGGACCACCCAAGGTGGACAGGTTTCAGCAAAGCTTCCAGACTCATGCAGACTAGAAAGAAGTCTGAATGGTTATCTGCTGAAAACCTTATGAATATCAGTGGAACAGTGTCAGATGTAGAGCCAGAGGATGAGTCCTTCATGTTGAAAGGCACTCAATAAATGACTGTGGAAAAGCTGTCTCCTTAAAGTAGAGGTGGCCTTAAAGACATGGATGGAGCAAAGCTTTCTGGACCTTCGTTTGCAGATGGGATAGAAATTAAAATTAAAAAACAAAAACAAAACAAAACAAAAAAACAGCTGCAAATATCCATTAATAATCAGAACATGGAATGTATGAAGTATGAATTTAGTAAAATTGGAAGTCATCAAAAATGAAATGGAATGCATTAAGATCAATATCCTAGGCATTAGCTGAAATGGACTGATATTCTCCATTTTGAATCATACAATCATATGAAGTACATGCTGGGAATGACAAATTGAAAAGGATTGGCATCACATTCATCATCCAAGAGAGCATTCAAGATCCATCTTAAAGTACAGCGTTGTGTATGATAGAATAATATTCATATGCTTAAAAAGCAACCCAACAAATACCACTATTGTTCAAATTTGCACACCAACCACTAAAACCAATGATGGTGCACTTGAAGAATTCTATCAGTTTCTTCAATCTGAAATTATTCAAACATTGAAATCAAGATGCATAGATAATTAGTGGTAATTGTAATGGAAAAGCTGGAAACAAAGAGGAAAGATCGAACATTAGTTAGAAATTTTGCTCTTAGTGTAGAAACAATGGTGGAGATCACATGATAGAATTTTGCAAGACTAATAATGTATTCATTGCAAATACTTTTCTTTTTCAACAACATAAACAACTATAGATAAGGACCTCAAAGTATGGAATTGCTGTTGTTGTTAGGTGCCATAGAGTAGGTATCAACTCATAGTAACCTTATGCACAACAGAAGGGAATGCTGCCCGGTTCTGCACCAACCTCACCAACCTTGCTACACTCGAGCCCAATGCTGCTGCCACTGTGCCAATCCATTCCATTGGGGGGGGGGGTCTATCTCTTCTTCGCTGACTCTCCATTTTACCAAGCACGATGTCATTCTCCAGGGACTGGTCTCCATGATAATATGTCCGAAGTAAAAGAGACAAATCTGGCCATTCTGGCTTACAAGGAGCATTCTGTCTGTACTTCTTCCAACACAGATTTGTTGGTTCTTTTGGTAGTCTATGTTACTTTTAATATTTTCCTCCAACATCATAACTCAAATGCATCAATTCTACAGTTTTCTTTATTCATTGCCCTACTTTCACATGCATATGAGGTTATTGAAAATACCATGGCTTGGGTTAGTTCTCAAACTGACATCTTTGTTCTTGAACACTTTAAAGAGTTTGTGTGCAGCAAATTTGCCTAATGCAATACATCATTTGATTTCTTGACTGTTGCTTCTGTGAGCATTGATGGTTAATCTAAGCGAAAAGAAGTCTTTGACAACTTCATTCTTATCTCCATATATCTTGATGCTATTTATTGGTCCAGTGGTGAGGGTTTTTGTTTTCTTTATATTGAGGTACCACTCATGGTCTTTGATCTTCATCAGTAATTATTTTAAGTCCTCTTCACTTTCAGCAAGCAAGATTTTTCCACCAGCATACTGAAGGTTGTTAAGGATGCCTAACTCCAATTTTGATGCCATGTTTTTCTTCATATAATCCATATATTCCAAAGTTGGAATGTTGTTCTTGTTGTTACGTTCCGTCGAGTAGGTTCTGACCCATAGCGACCCTGTATAGAGTTTCTGAGGAGCAGCTGGTGAGCTTGAACCACCGACCTCGCAGTTCAAACAACTTTGCAGTCTCGCACATTAACTCACAGCGCCATACCAGGACTCCATAGGGATCAAGTTGATTACATCTGTGGGAAAAGATCATGGAGAAGCTCAGTATCATCAGCAAAAACAAAGCCAAGGACTAAATTTGGAACAAACCATCAAGTGCTCATCTGCAAGTTCAGGCTGAAGCTGAAGAAAATGAAAACAAGTCCACAGATGCAAAATATGATCTTGATTATATATCCCACCTGGATTTAGAAACTCTCTTAGCAACAGATTTAATGTGTTACACACTCATGACCAAAGACTAGAAGAACTGTGGGGTGGCATCAAGAATATCATACAGGAAGAAAGCAGAAGGTCACTAAAAAGATAGGAAAGACATAAAAGTCCAAAATTGATGTTAGAAATGATTAAGTCAAGAGCAGAACAGAAGATTTCAAAGGACAGCTCAAGAAGACAAAATCAGTTATTATAATGAAATGCACAGAGACCTGGAGTTAAAAAACTAAAAAGAAGCACACACTAAATAAATATTTTGTAAACTGAAAGAACTGAAGAAAAAATGCAAGCCTTGGGTTGCAATACTGAAGGATTCTGTGGGCAAAATATGTCACTTGTAACATCAAAAGAAGATAGAAGAAATACACAGAGTCACTATACCTAAATAGTTGTCAACAGTCAGTCATTTCAAGAGGTAGCATATGATTAAGAACAGATGGCATAAAGGAAGAAATTCAAGCAGCAATGAAGGCATTGGTGACAAACAGGGCTCCATAAATTGATGAAATACCAATTGAAATGTTTAACAAGCTGAAGCAAAGCCAGAGGCAATTACATGTTCATTCCAAGAAATTTGTGAGACAGCTACATGGTCAACCTGTTGAAAGAGAACCATATTTGCACCTATTCCAAAGAAAGGTAACCCAGTAGAATGCAACAGTCATCTAACATCATGGATATCACAAAAGTGTTTGAGCTGCTAGAAATCCAAGCACACTCCTAAGAGGGCATGGAATGAAGGATATCTTCAAGATGCTGATGTCAGATGCATCTTGATGACAGCAGAGAATAACAGAAAGATGTTTACCTATGCTTTATTGACTATGCAAAGGCATTTGACTGTGTGGGCAGTAACAAACTATGGATAGCATTGCGAAGAATGGGTATTCCAGAGCATTTAATTGTACTCATGAGGAACCTGTACATAAACGAAGAGGCAGTAATTAGAACATAACAAGAGAATACTACATGATTCATGATATTCATATGGGTTGTATCATTTCTCAATACTTACTCAGTCTGTGTGCTGAGCAAATAATTTGAGAAACTGGATTGTATGAGGAAGAACATGGCATCAGGTTTGGAGGAAGACTCATTAAATACCTGTGATATGTAGATGATACAACCTTGCTTGAAGCAAACTTGAAATACTTACTGATAAAGATCAAAACTACAGCCTTCAGTATGTAAAGAAAATAAAAATCCTCCTCAGAAGAAAGATACAATTTTCTGCTCCTAAAAAGATTTACAGCCTTGGAAAACTATACAGGGTGTCTCTAAGGCAGACCTGACTTGATGGCTCTTAACAACAACAAACAGAAAAAAATCTGAAGTTGTCAAAGGCTTCATTTTGCTTGAATCCACATCAACACTCATGGAAGTAGCAGTCAAGAAATCAAATAATGTATTGCATTAGGTAAATCTGTTTCAAAAGACCTCTTTAAAGTGTTCAAGAGCAAAGATGTCAGTTTGAGGACAAAGGTGCGCCTCACCCAAGCCATGATATTTTCATTTGTCTCAGGTGCATGTGAAAGTTGGACAATGAATAAAGAAGACCGAAGAAAAATTGATGCATTTAAAATATGCTGTTGGAAAAGAATCCTGAAAATTCTATAGACTGCAAGGAGAAAAATAATTCTGTCCTGGAAGAAGTATAGCCAGAATGCTCCTTCAAAGCAAAGGTGATGAAAATTTGTCTCTCATGTTTTAGACATGTTGCCAGGAAGAATAAATCTCTGAAGAAGGACATCATACTTGGGAGGTGGAAGGTCAGTGATAAAGAGGAAGACCCCCAACTTGATGGACTGATGCAGTAGCAGCAACAATGGGCTCAAATATAGCAACAATTGTGAGTATAGTGCAAGACCTAGTAGTTTTTTTGTGCTATTGTGCACAGGCTCACTGTGAATCAGAACTGATCTGACGCATCTAAGAACAACAATAGCAATATTCACAATGATAACAGAAGGCAAACCTAGTTTTAATTTGCATTCTAAAACTTTTTTATGGAGGCAAGGTCATTATAAAACATTTTATAAATTATTTAATACAAATGGTTAAGATAAAAGTGTTTTACTCATTTGTGTATTAAACAAATAATTACTTGGAATGTGGACATATCTTGTTAATGAGAAGGTGATGCCTTTAGAATTGAAGGGAAATTTCATCCATTCTCTTAAAAGGTGACCTTGTTTGTTTCTCTTATTGCCCCTCCAGAAATAATTCTCAGAGCTTTTCACATAAATCAAAAATATTCTTTGGTAGACTGTAATATCTTAAAACACATATCAAAAGCACAAGGATCAATATCTGGGAGATCTGTAAAACTGTACACATTTCTTCTGCCTTTCTTTTGCTGCTAGTATGTTCAATATTATACTGATGATGTATGCTCTGCAGGTAACTCTTGTTCTTGCTAGGTGCCATCAAGTCAGTATGGACTCATAGTGACCCCGTGCACAACAGAATGAAACACTGCCCCATCCTGTGCCAACATGCAGGTAAAATTCTACCAAAGCAAGTACAAAAAGTGGGGATTCTGTTGTTGTGTTTCCCCCTAGTCAGCTTTTTTTTTGATATTCTATTGTAAAAGAACTCAGTCTGTAAATATTTCAAAAATGAACCATTTTATTCCTGTGTAACACCTGTCTTCAATAACAAAAGTACTTGTTTGTTTCATTTTTGAAGGTTGAGAAGGGAACTCGAATTGGTCTAAGAAGGCCCTTAACCGTTCATCATGCTATTGTTTGACCACCAAAGCTTAATTACTTTCTGCTCTCCTTATGCCCAAAACACACCCATCATTTGCTTTTGGGAAATCTACCTTCAACGCTAAATTACTCTTGAAAATAAAATAACCCCTCCAGCATGCAGAGAGCATAGACAGCTAGGAGGAAGTGAAAGATTAGGATGGTAGGAGTATGGCTTCTTCCATTTTCCTTTCTTTGGGTTTGGAACTATCAGTTGCCAACTAGTTATAAAGAGACTGGAATTAAACCATTTCATTTTCTGCTCAGACTGGGAATTTGTTTTCTGTGAACATCATCATTTAACAAAGTTGTATTGCCACAAAAAATTTGGCTGTTCCATGAAAATATTGTAGGGGATTCTACATATGAACTTGAAAATATTATACCATTGCATAAGCAACTTTGCAGTTTTGTTAGGGTTTCTCAAACTGCCTTGTCTGATCGCCAAGCTGACTATGTGGAAATTGGCTATCAAGATGTCTTCTTCCAACAGGCTGATGGTGTTTCTCCATGTTATCCAACCTGGGCTTAGAGAATTAAGACCCCAAAGCATGTACTTTTTATGGTAAAAAATGCATCACGAGGGCAACTACATACTAGGATTGACCCCTGTCCTTAGGTTTTTATTGCCTGAACTGGCACCAAAGAAACTCCTTGAAAATAACACATTCCTTGTCCATTCAGTGGTTAATGATGCTTTAAAAAAAAAAAAAAAAAAATCACAGTTTGTGACTGAGACCTAAATTATGCCAGAGGCTGTAAAACCATGGTTTCTTTAAATTCAAATATGACCCACATGCTTTTAAACCACTACACTGACCCTATAGTACTGTTGCTGAGTGTGCGTGTCCTCACATAAACACACACACAGAGCACTTGGCATTAAATGAGTTGATAAAAGAAAGAAATGGTATTTTTCAGACTTCCATGTTAAAGAAAAGACTCATGAAAGAGATGTAAGTGAGCTTTAAGCCAAACATTTGTTTGGCTTTTCTGCAGCAGGCTACAGGAATGTAAACTTTTTCTTTTCTTTCTTTCTTTCTTTTTTTCAGTGACTTCAGCTCCTAATTTGAAAGCTAGGATTTTTAGGAGTGAGCAAGAGACTATATTTGGCCAAAAAATTCTGCTGGCTTTCCTTAGCCACTCTGCAATTCAAAACAATACTTCTTTATCAAAAAAACAATAGTCTGTTTTATTCACAGCACATGTAGAAGTTGGAATATCGGCTAAATTCCACTTTCTTCTCTCGCGGTGTGTCTGTAACCAGCTAATGAGCTGCAACAGAGCCTGGCCTTCATTTTCAGCAAATTAAGTTCATCCCTCATAGGAATTGTGGTCTGGCTGTGGTACTGCTCCTAGGTATGGGTGGGATTTGTTTCTTCTACCAGTTGTAGGTTAGCCACATGGGTACGTGCTGTCGCACCACACAACAAAATTTTCTCTATAATAACCAGCCTAAGTAGCCTTTTACCCCACAAAAGTAGATCCCATTTAATTTACTTTGTGTTTATAGCACTCCCTCTCAAACCACACCATTGGCACAGACTGATATTTATACAACTTTTTATTTTAAACTATTTATTTAGAGTTGAGACTTCAGTAGCACTCCCTGTCAGATTCATTGAGCATGCTTAAGTTCAGGTTATGGAGAATGTAAATTGGGAAGAGTGATGTATGTTCTTGGGATTTTTTTCTCCAGTGCATGGACACCCACACAATTCTCATTGATGTTAAGGGAGGTTACACGTGTGCTGATAAAGTGTGTAGTACAAATTGCTGGTTGTTAGGAAAGTTTATATTGTTAGCTGATTAAAAATAATTGTTTTTGCCTACAGTTTCTCCATGTTTCCTTGACAATATATTTGATCAAACCAGTTTTGTAACATGCATCTAAAAACTTCTCATTTAGAGCAGCATTGTTAGGGATCTCTTTTCATACACAATGCAATATTCCATTACTCAATTATTCTAATGGAACCCTCTAGTCAAATAGGCACTTTCCACAGACGGAAAGGAAATTAAAGTTCTTAATTTTGCTGACCTCTGCTTTGGGACCTCCCCCACATTTTATTTTTCTTAAACAAAGCTTTCCAGTTTTTTACTTTAAAAGTAAGGGAAAGAATGTAAATTCCAAGTTGACATTTAACCACATAAAATAGAGTGGCATATAGTCTATGTGCTGAAACATGGTGAATATTTTATTCGCTTAGTGATACTGAACCTTCATTTTCTGTGAGGTTCTAAATGTTGTTCTTAAATCCTGCACTCTTTTGTGATTAAAATTAATAGTCTTGGGTTAATTTTATTTACAACTAAAGCCTTGATCAGATCTTCTCTTCAGTGAAGTTTCTCATCTTTTCAAAGAAGAAAATAGCCTTACTGTAGTGAGATATTTTTTGAGATATTAATCATTGCTTCCCTCTGCCTCATATGCCCTATGACCTCTACCATTCCCCTGCATTTAGGAAAATTTAGGTTATGAGGGACCTCAGGTAAAGCAAGAGACATTAAAGGAGTTGTTGTTGTTGTCAGGTGTCATCGAGTCGGAACCAACTCATAGCAACCCCATGCACAGCAGAACGAAACAATGTCCAATCCTGGGCCAACCTCACTACCGCTGCCACACTTGAGTCCATCAATGATGCCACCTCGCCAATCCATCTCGTTAGGGGGTCTCCCCCTTTTTCTCTAACCCTCCATCGTACCCAGCATGACATCCTCTCCAGCGACTGTCCCCTCTGGACAATATGTCCAAAGTATGAGAGACGAAGCTTAGACATCTTGGCCTCCAAGGAGCACTCTGGCTGCACTTCTTCCAAAACAGATCTATTGGTTCTTTTGGCAGTCCATGGCACTTTCAAGGCATCAATTCTTCTACGATCTTCCTTATTCACTGTCCAGCTTTCACATCCATATGAGGTTTTTGAAAATACCATGGTTTGGGTCAGGCTCACCTTAGTCCTCAAGCTGACATCTCTGCTCTTCAATACTTTACTGTGAACCTGGGTGGAGACCTGGTTGATCAGTAGTGAGGCAACATCTGGGGACTCATGGACTCAGGGTCAGTGACACAGACACAGAGATCTAGAGTGGAGAGTGGGGTGGCCAGCTGATAAAAAGAGGCCAGACAGACATAAGGACACCCACACTCGCAGATGATGCCCATTTGACTGGACTTCAATGACTGGATAAACAGAGCTCAACCCTAAGAAGAAAGAAGACGGAAAAAAAGTGTCATCTGATACAATTCTATAAACATGACCTACACCTATAAATGCAGTAGCTCAAAAGAGGAAACAAGTCCCTGCTGCAAGAACTATACCCACCCCCTCCACACAAAGGATAGACAGGAATGGGCAACTTGGACATTGGCTACCCAAAATGGGGGGAGGGATGCAAAGGCAAGAAGTGACTGGCTTACAAGCTTTCAAGAGGGAACCTAGATCCAGAGGGCATGGAGGAAGGTAGAGTCTCCAGTGAGTGGTGTCCAGCCTGTCTAGGAAGGGCTGATGAAACGAAATATGGATGGTTCTCTTGTGATGCAATAGTGAATAATTGTTATTAGGACTGATTGTGAGGGTTGGAAATCTAAAGATAGACATTTTGTAGCAAAGACAGGAGTGATTGACTTATCAGTCTAGGAGTGGAGGACCCTGGGACCATCAATGGAGAAAAGCGAAGAGCGGAATCCTACCCAGAGAGGCAGGGAAGCCTGAGATGGAGGCACAGAAGACAATGTCAAGAAATGGTGGGGCTGGGGACTTGGGATCAGGAGATGGAAAGGGGCTGAGGACTGTGGTGGTGGTGGCGGGGGGTGCAGGCGTACAGGGTACATCCCTTGGTTGGGTGAGGATGCATGGACAGGATGATAACTATGCCAATGAAATGATGGATGATGGAATGAATGTAAAGCTGATGTTCTCCCATGTAGACTATCACACAATTCACAATAAAACATTTAAAAAAATAAATAAAAAGTTCCTGTGCAGCAGATTTGCCCAATGCAAAGGAGTAGGCATCTTCATTTTGTAACCCAAAGTTAAGATCCAAAATTAGAAAAGTGATTTGAAAGAATATAGATCTGTTTTTGTGGTTTTCTCCTCAGCCCAGAGTGGATGAAGATGCCATGGGTTCAGGAAAGGGAAGAGTCTTGAAAAGGGAAGAAGAGAGAGCTGACGCTCATAGGGCCCTGAGTTGGTACCTAGAGATGGTATGGAATGGTCAAGAAGCAGAGGATTATCAGAGAGGAGTGAACCAGTAGTCATGAGAAAGTGGGATCTGCAGAGGCCTTTCATTTGAGAGGAGGACGATGGGCCAACACTAGCAGAAAAGCAGTGAAGATTGTGCCTCAGGGTCTAGTTAGGAGATATGATGCCAGCAAGGACTGGATTCCTCTCCTTAACCTGCTCCCCAATTTTCTTGGAACTTTTGAAGTCCCTTGAAAGTTAGAGTTCAACCAGGGAGAAGTAAACTATAAAGAGATCTTTTTTCCTGCCACTTTGTGAATGGGGTCTTCAAATTGAAATTGAACTGTTATGGAAAAAATAAAATGATGTATTTTTATCATTTGAGTTTGGTGATTCAAGGTTTGTATGCATGAAGGGAAGGAACCATGCCTTCCATGGGTTAGAGTGTAGAGCACATAGTAGGCATGCAATAAACAGTTGTAAAAGAATGAATCAATGTTGTAGAGACGGAGTTCCATGCCAACTGCTCCATATCTTTGGATCCAGTTTTTCTGTAGCATTGCAAAAAAGAGTCCTGCCTTATTTTTGTCTGCTGCATGCCAGCTTGGCCTGTTTACTCGTGTGGTTTCCCGCATTCCAAAACAATGCGGCATTGCTTGAAATTACACTTCAATGTTTTCTGGAGCAGTTCTTCTGCCCACCCTACTTGCAGTGATTCCACTTCAGTTCCTTGTATGCCAGCTGCTGTGATAGCTTGCTGTCACTAACCCTCTACATGCGTCCACCCCAGCGGAGTTAAGTGGGACCACATCAATGCTGGGGAACTGGCTGTCTTCCAGAACTGCACTGTGGGTCATTCTCTCTTGTGCTTTGGTGATTTCTATTTTCCCAATTGCCTTTCAGTGGGAAGAGGGGCCTGGGATAGGGTACCATCTATAAAATAGAAACAGAATGCCCAGTGTGTGGGTGGAAAACTTCCCCTTTCCCTCTTGAGTAGAGGAGATCCATATAGAGAACATTCCACTTATACATTCCCTTCTGGTCTAATTTTTTCCTCAACATTTCTGGTTTCTGGCACCTGTAAACCAGATGGGCTATCCCCTGACATACTGATTTGTGGTGGATGAGGGTGTGTGTGTATTGTGTTGTTCCCTTAGTCTTTACAAAGGCATAAGGCCTTTCCTACTCCTTTTTCCACCTTTATGTCCTATTTGTATGATCCAAAATGTTCACGTGCACTTTTAAACTTTCAGAAATTAAGTACCAATATTGTGCTAATGGTTTTTTCACATAGGTCTGACATACAGGTAGCCTCCAATTTACGATGGGGTTCCATTTGTAAGCCAGTTCTGACTTAAATAGAATATCTTCTATTTTTAGTTTTCATTATTAGTGCCTTTCATTGTCAGTATCTTTATAAATATAATTTTTGTTTGTCTTTGGGGGTTGGAAACATTACATACAATCATCTGCAAGTAAACATCTGAGAATGATAACTTCAGCAAATTATATACTTCAACATTGTATATACATATAAAACAACAATAAAACCCAGATGGTCTATTATTACTTGAATATTGCCTATATAGATATACACATACACACTCAGAAACCAAATCCACTACCAACTCGTAGTGACCCTATAGGAGAGCATATTAGAACCACCCTATGGAGTCCTGGTGTGACACTGTGGAATGGATAATGCACTGGACCGCAAGGTCGGTTTGAACTGCAGGCTTGGTGGTTAAAATTCACCAGGTGCTTCTCAGAAATCGTATACAGGGTCACTATGGAACTGACTCAATGGCACTTAACAATAACAACAACAATAGTATTTCTAAGGTTGCAAGTCTTTACAGAAGCAGCTTGCCACATCTTTCCTCTGCAGAGCAGATGGTAGGTTCAAATTGCTAAGTTTTGGTTAGTAGCCATGGATGTTTCAGTATAACTGGAGTGCGGATTATTTTTTACTCACCCTCATATATATTGTTCTTATGTGGGAGAAAAGATGAGGTGGTCTGCTTCTGTTTTTACAGTCTCAGAAGGAATTACAGTCTTGGAAACCCTAAGGAATGGTTCTACTCTCACTATTAATTGAAATGAACTCAATGGTAGTGGGTGGGTATATGTGTGTGTATTTTGTGTGTGATGTTGTTGGTAAGTGTTGTCTAGTAGGTTCTGACTTAGAGTGACCCTATAGAGTTTTTGAGGAGTAGCTGGTGAGTTTGAAAAACTGAACTTTTGCTTAGCAGTCCAATGCTTATCTTACATCACCACACCAGAACTACCTATGTGTGTGTGTGTGTGTGTGGTGTTGTAAATTATTTGATGTATATCCTAACCATAACCCAAGAGGCAGTCATTCAGATAGAATAAGGAGGGGGGGGGGACGCTGAGTGGTTTAAAATTAGGAGAGGTGTGTCCCAGGGTTGTATTCTTTCAGCATACTTATTCAATCTGTATGCTGAGCAAATAATTCAAGAACCTGGATTATCTGCAGAACAATGTGGCTTCAGAATTGGAGACAGACTCATTAACATCCTGCGATATGCAGATGACCCAACCTTGCTTGCTGAAAGTGAAGAGAACTTAAAATATTTACTGATGAAGATCAAAGACGACAGTCTTCAGTATGGGTTGCACCTAAATATAAAGAAAACAAATTCTCACAACTTCACCAATAAATCACATCATGATAAATGGATAAAAGATTGAAGTTGTCAACGACTTCATTTTGCTTGGGTCAACCATTAATACTCATGGAAGCAGCAGTCAAGAAATCAAATGATATATTGCATTAGGCAACTCTGCTGGTTGAGACTTCTTCAAAGTGTTCAAGAGCAAATATGTAGGTTTGAGAGATAAAGTGTACTTGATCCAAACTATGATATTTTCAATAGCCTCATATGCATCTGAAAGTTGGATAGTGAATAAGGAAGACCATAGAAGAATTGATGTATTTGAGTTATGGTGTTGGAGAAGAATGTTAAAGGTGTCATGGACTGCCAGAAAAAACAACAAATATGTGTTGCAAGAAGTAAAATCAGAATGCTTCTTAGAAGCCAAGTTGGTCAGACTTTTTCTCTCATACTTTGGCATATTATCAGGAGGAACTAGTCCCTGGGGAAGACATCATGCTTGGTAAAGTGGAGGGTTAGCAAAAGACAGAACCCCACCCCCACCCCAATGAGATGGACAGGCACAGTGGCACCAACAATGGGTTCAAGCATAGCAATTGTGAGGATAGCACAGTAGTGGGCTGTGTTTCATTCTGTTGTACATAGGGTTGCTATAGGTTGGAATTGACTGCACCTAACTATATCATTCTGTAGTATTTCTCTCTATAGATAAAATGAATGTTAAATTCATTTATGCACACCATATTCCTAGCATCTAACTCAGTGCCTTGCGCTTTTCAAATTCTCCATAATTTTCTGCTTTTGAGTGAATGAAGACAATGATACACTACATAATTTTTAAATGTAGATCTGGAAGTGACTTTTATAACACAGATTAACCTTCTTATTTAAAACAGGAATAATAACAAAACCTGGCATTTGAAAACCTTAGAAGTTATTGGTGTGCTTTTACAATTATTTCATTTGATCTTCACAAGCAAACTGGGTATCTGAGAGGATAAGGAAATTAACTGGGATTATGCACCTAAAAAATGGAAATGCTAGAGCTTGAACACTACTTCTCTTAACTCTTTTCACACCCCCGATCAGCTTCAATTCATTGATTAATTAAGTGAGAGTGGTTAATTGCAAGCAGCTGGAGCCTGGGTCACTGTGGGTATAGTCTTCATTACAGTCTCATCCAGGACCGTTTTCATATGCTATACTCATATTGTCCTCATTCCTTTTTTTTTTCCTATTTTAACCAAATAGGTGGTGGAAATAATATATGATGAAGAAGGAGGAGAATGGTGTGTTTCATGTGCATGATGAGCATTTCAAAATGGAGCTAATAGAATTTAAGAATATATTTGCTGCGGTTGAATATTAGCTACTGGCAGCCATCTTGTGACCATGGTGGAGAGAATGGGGAATGGTACATAAAAGACAGAGAGACTGAAAAAATCCAGTATTGTTGACAGATGAAACCATCTGTACCACCTTTGATTGATGGCCTTACATTTCCATTTAAGTCACGTTGAGCAGGGTTTTCTGAAATTTGTAACCAGAAGTAAACTAACTGACATACAAGAGAAGTAACAGTGGAAATAAAGTGGTGAGCAGTTTGCACTTTCAATATATAAAAATATAAGGAAAATACAAATAAAAATAGTTGCTGTTGAGTCAACTCCAACTCCTAGGAACCTCATGTGTGTGTTTCAGTACAGAATTATATTCCACAACGTTTCAATGGTTGACTAAGAAAAATAATAAAACCAGTTCTTTCTTCTGAGGCACTTCTTGGTTATTTCAAACTTCCAACATTTTGGTTAGCAGACACAAGCATTGAACCATTTGCATTTTTTACCATTCAGGAGGTCATTGTTGCTGCTACATGCCATAGAGTTGGTACCGACTCATAGCAACCCTATGCACAACAGAACGAAACATGCCTAATCCTGGGCCAACCTCACAATTGTTGCCATGCTTGAGCCCATTGATGCTGCCACTTTGCCAATCCATCTCACTGGGGTCTTCCTCTTTTTCTCTGACCCTCCACCTTACCAAACATGGTATCCTTCTCCAGCGACTGGTCTCTCCTGACAATATATCCGAAATATGAAAGATGAAGTTTGGTCATCCTGGCCTCCTAGGACACTTCTCTGTTAGTTTGTCATACTGTGGTGGCTTGTGAGTTGCTGTGATTCTGGAAGCTATGCCACGGGTATTTTAAATACCAGCAGGGTCGTCCACGGTGGACAGATTTCAGATGAGCTTCCAGAGAAAGACAGATTAGGAAGAAGGAGAGATGAACTACTTCCAAATATTTAGTCACTGAAAACATTATGAATATTAGGGAAAGAAGTTTAATGCAGCTTTAATTGCAGCTTCAGGTCAGAGGAAGAATTCATGGCCCATTATAGTCCAGGATTTTTCTTGACTCATGTGTGGTGAATCCAGGTCTTATGGCACATGAGTTAGCAGTGGGGGTATTCAGGAAAGACCAGTCCTTTGAATATCCCAGTACCCGGTCCACATTGCTATCTGGGAGTTAGGTCTGACTTTCCACAGTTTGAGCATTGTCACATCTCTAGTGTGGAGGGGTGAAGTTTGCCTTTAGGCAAGGAAGCAGACCTGAGAAGAACAAATTTAATAATAATAGAAAGTGCATGGTGGAGGTGTTGTGCTTAGTACTGTACCTTCAAATCTAGGTTGCGGGCAGGAGGAGGTTTGAAGGAAACTGCCTGGAAAGGTTTACCATATACAATTTTATAAGGGCTCAATTTAAGCCCGCTTCTGGGAGCTGTCTGAATTTGGCACAGGGCTAAGGCAACACCTGGTCCCAATGTAGATAGATTTCCAGACGGTTTTGCCATTTGTTTCATTGGAGTATCGTTCATTTTCTCCACTTTCCTGGAGTGGAAACCGCCATATTGAATGCAATATCCATTCCTTGTGTAGGTGGTTGTTTCTCCACTATCACTTTACACACTTTTTGGAAGTCCAAACTTGAAGATAATCTGCTTCAAGATCATTTTCACTACTTCTGCAGTTCTCTTAGTTTGGGTGATATTCTGCTTTATATTTAATTGTTAATATTATGTTTTTTCCCAGAGAATCCTTCAATTATGAAAGTGGAGGCTTGAATTTTTTCTTCAGTTTCTCCAGCTTGAGAAATGCTGAGCGTGTTCTTCCCTTGTGGTTTTCTGACTCCGGATCTTTGCACATTTTATTGTAATATTTGACTTTGTCTTTTTGAGCTGGCCTTTGGAATTTTCTGTTCAGCTCTTGTACCTCCTCATTTCTTCCATTTGCTTTAGGATCTCTACGCTGGAGAGCAAGTTTCAGTGTCTCTTCTGGCATCCATTTTTAT
The DNA here is from genome assembly GCF_000296735.1 of Chrysochloris asiatica. Lineage (NCBI taxonomy): Eukaryota > Metazoa > Chordata > Mammalia > Afrosoricida > Chrysochloridae > Chrysochloris > Chrysochloris asiatica. Next base: position 1,278,025 of record NW_006408745.1, on the reverse strand, counting down.
CTTTTCCTTTTTACTTGTCTTCTTAATGACTTTTGCTTTCTTCCTGTATGATGTTCTTGACGTCATCCCACAACTCTTCTGGTGTTCAGTCTTTAGTGTTTAATGTATCAAATCTGTTCTTCAGATGATCTCTAAATTCAGGTGGGATATATTCAAGGTCATATTTTGGCTCTTGTGGACTTGTTTTAATTTTCTTCAGCTTCAGTTTCAATTTGCATATGAGCAATTGATGATCTGTTCCACAATCTTCCCCTGGCCTTCATTTGACTGATGATATGGAGCTTTTCTATTGTCTCTTTCCACAGATGTAGTAAATTTGATTTCTATCTATTCCATCTGGTGAGGTCCATGTGTATAATTGTCTCTTATGCTGTCTAAAGAAGGTATTTGAAATGAACAAATCATTGATTTTGCAGAATTCTATCATGCAATCTCCAGCATCATTTCTATCACCAAGGCCATCTTTTCCAACTACTGATCCTTCCTATTTGCTCCCAATCTTTGCATTCCAATCACTAGTAATGATCAATACGTCTTGATTGTATGTTTGATCAATTTCAGATTGAAGAAGTTGATACAATTCTTCTATTTCATCCTCACTGATTTTAGTGGTTGGTGTATAAATTTGAATAATAGTGGTATTAACTGTACTTCCCTGTAGATGCATGGATATTATCCTATAACAGACAGTGTTGTACCTCATGACTGATCTGGATATGCTGTTTTTGACAATGAATGCAACACCATTCCTTTTCAATTTGTCATTCCCAGCATAGTAAACCGTGTGGTTGTCAGATTCAAAATGGCCAATACCAGTCCGTTTTAGCTCGCTAATGCCTAAGATACAGATGTCTATGCATTCCATTTCATTTTTGACAATTTTCCTAGATTCATGCTTTGTACATTTCATGTTCCAATTATTAATAGATGTTTTCAGCTGTTTCTCTTCATTTTGAGTTGTGCCCCATCAGCAAAAGAAGGTCCCAAGGGCTTTATTCCTATGAACTTTACTCCATTCACATCATCACGGTCAACTGTACTTTGAGGAAGCAGCTCTTCCCCAGACGTATTTTGAGTGCCTCCATCCTGAGGGGCTCATTTTCCTGCACTATATCTGACAGTGTTTCTCTGATATTCATAAGGTTTTCAGTGACTATATTATTCAGAAGTCGTTTGTCTGTATTTCTTCCTAGTCTGTCTTCATCTGGAAGCTCATCTGAACCGTGTCTACCATGGGTGACCCTGCTGGTATTTAAAATACCTGTGCATAGTTTCCAGAATCACAGCAACTCACAAGCCACTACAGTATGACAAACTGAGATGCAGAAAGCATCAAAAGAAGGTGAAAGGAATACACATAGTCACTGTACCAAAAGGAAATGGTTGATGTTCAACCGTTTTCAAGAGGTAGCATATGATCAAGAGCCAATGATCCTGAAGCAAAGAGTACAAGCTACATTGAAATAATTGGCAAAGAACAAGGTACCAGGAATTGATGGAATAAAAATTGAAACCTTTCAAGAAAGTGAGGTGGCACTGGAGGCACTCATTCATCTATTTTAAGAAATTTGGAAGACAACTATCTGGCCAACTGATTGGAAGAGATCCATATTTTTGCCCATTTTATAGAGCTGTGACCCAACAGAATATGAAAATCATTGGACAATATCTTTGATAACCAATGTGAGTAAAGTTTTATTAAAGGTAATATAGAAACGGCGCTGCAAGCATACATAGATTGACAGAGAACTTCCAGAGGTTCAAGCCAGATTCAGAAGAGGATGTGGAATGAGGGATATCATTACTGATGTCCGATGGATCTTGGCTGAAAGCAGAGAATACCAGAAAGATGCTTACCTGTGCTTTATTGACTATGCAAAGGCTTTCGATTATGTGGATCATGACAAGATATGGATAACATTGTGAAGTATGAGTATTCCAGAACACTTAGTTGTGCTCATGAGGAATCTATACCTGAACCAATAGGCAGTTGTTTGAACAGAACATGGGAACACTGAATGGTTTAAAATTAAGAAATGTGTATGGACAGGATTGTATTATTTCACCATACTTATTCAACCTGTTTTCTGAGCAAATAATCCAAGAAGCTGGATTATATGAAGAAAAACACGGCATCAGGATTGGAGGAAGACTCATTAAAAACCTGTGATATGCAACCTTGCTTGTTGAAAGTGAAGAGGACTTAAAATACTTACTGATGAAGATAAAAGACCACAGCTTTTGGTATGGATTGCATCTCAATGTAAAGAAAAACAAAAATCCTCACCATTAGACCAATAAACAACATTCTTATCAATGGAGAAAAGATTGAAGTTGTCAAGGACTTCATTCTTCTTGGATCGACCATCAACACTCATGGAAGCAGCAGTCAAGAAAGCAAATGTATTTGCATTTGGCAAATCTGCTGCACCAGACCTTTTTAAAGTGTTGAAGAGCAAAGATGTCAACTTGTGGACTAAGGTGTGCCTGACCCAAGCCATGTATTTTCAATAACCACATATGCATGTGAAAGCTGGAGAATGAATAAGGAAGACTGTAAAAGAATTGGTGCATTTGAGTTATAGTGTTGGAGAAGAATAATGAAAGTGCCAGGGGCTTCGAAAAGGACAAACATATTAGTATTGGAAGAAGTGCAGCCAGAGTGCTCCTTGGAGGCCAGGATGGTCAAACTTCATCTCTCATACGTCTGATATATTGTCAGGAAGAACCAGGCACTGGAGAAGGAGACCATGTTTGGTAAGGTGAGGGTCGACAGTACAAACTCAGGAGTTGCTCCCCGAAAATCCACAAAAACAACAATGTTGTATATTTAAACATTTTAAGTTGCTTCATATTCTTTATGGAATTTCAAAAAAAGAAAAGAAAAGATGGAAAGAGGAAGTAAAGAAAGAAGAAAGCAAGGAAAAATGGAGTTTTGGAGAAAGGAGCGTCAAGTTCAGAGCGGAAAATAAAAGCGAATCAGTTGGAATTGGATGTTTGGTTTGAAGGTATATACAGGTGCTTTGTTGCTGTTGTTGCTAAGTACCATTTAGTCGGTTCCAACTCATAGCAACCCTGTATAGGGTTTTGGAGGAGTGGCTCCTGAGTTTGTACTGCTTACTGGAAAGAAGAAATGAAATCCTGACTGGAGTCATTGAAGTGAGAAAAGAGATGAAGGGTAGGCTTTTTAACTATTTCCAATGAATAGCAAAATCTTTGAAACTCAAGAATCAGAGTTTTGATATGATGATGATAGAAATTGGAGCATCAGTGATGCTGAATGTTTAGATCTAGTAGAGTTCTGAAAAGATGTTAAGATTGTATGGGGAAGGCAAATATAAAAGTGCCAGGCATTGTTAGTCAATATACATAAAGCCCATAACTTTACATAAATCATCTTTTTTAATTCTCAAAATAATATATAAGATATTAAAACCAATTGCTGTCAAGTGGACTGAGTCATCATGTGTGACCCCAATGTGTGTGGAAGTAGAACTGTACTTCACAGAGTTTCAATAGCTAATTGACCTTTTTCTGAGATACCTCTTGGTGGACTTGGATTTCCAATCATTCAGTTAGTAGCTGAGCATATTAATCATATGCATTATGTAAGATATTAGTAAACTAAGGGTTTAGAGGGTGTTTTGTACTTGTCTATGCTTTGATTTACCTAAATGCCTGACCCTAGCCATGATATTTTCAATAGCCTCATATGCATGTGAAAACTGGGCAATGAATAATGAAGACTGTAAGAGAGTTGATGCGTTTGAGTTATGGTGTTAGAAAAGGATATTAAAAGTATGATGAACTGCTAGAAGAACAAAAAATCTGTGTTGGAAGAAGTTCAGCCAGAATGCTACTTGGAAGCAAGGTTGTGAAGACTTTGTCTCTCGTATTTCGTACATATTGTCAGGAAAGATCAATCCCTGGAGAAGGATATTGTGCTTGGTAAAGTGGAGGGTCAACAAAAAAGAGGAAGGTTTACTTATGAGATGGATCGGCACAGTGGCAGCAACAGTGGGCTCAAGTGTAACAAAAATTGTGAGGATGGCACAGGACCAGACAGTGTTTCCTTCTGTTGTGCATCGGGTTGCTATGAATCGGAAACAACTGGACAGCACCTTATAACAACACAACCTCACTGACCATGATCTTTCCAATATTACCACCATGCGTGTAAGATAGGAGTCTAAGATTCCCAATATAGAGAATGAGAAAAATTTGTTTTGACTTAAATAATAATTCTCATTAATGCACCCACAGAAAAAATAAACTCAAGTGGCTATTTGGTCAAGTGACTATTCAGTTAATTTAATCAGAATAACTACTTAATATGGACAAATATGGTGAAAAGACCAGCCGTAGTTCTGAACAAATACCATGTTGTGATCTTATATGTATATAAGAGTGTGTGTTTAGAGAGAGAATTATTTTTACTACAGAAAGTTTCTTCTTTGTGTTGGTTATGTAATATTGATTTCACTCACACAGAAACTTGGATATGCCTGGAAAATGTAGTTCTATTATTTTAGTTATAACTATTCTGGTTCTCTCATAAATTTAAGAATCCTACACAATTTAAAATGTATTCTAGTTTAATAATTAAACCCAACTCTTTAGATTATGTTTTTCTTTTGGGATAATATGCCTTTCTCCCCCAGATTTCTGTTTTATGTCTTCTCCCAGATGTCCCTTCATATTATGACTGGATGTATGGGGAAGGAATAAGGCTTTTACAATCTAGGGGTTGGGGGGAAGGAAGAGCTCTTGTTTTCAGGGTATTGTTGCTTATCTGGTGTCTTGCTGGGCAGCTTTTATCTTGGTTTGATCAAGTCAACCTTACCTTGGGTCTGACGGGTACTATGGAATCCAATGTTAGCCATATCTCCCTTGTGGTTCCCTGATAGAGCCCCAATTGGGCCCACTACAGGTCCAAATTGAGCCTCTATATTAGAGGCACCATGTAGACTAGGTCAAGTCAGTTTCCTTGTAAGTCCCCTATGGGTTTATGGATGGGTTTTTATGGTAATGCCTTGCTTCATCAAGTCCACACTGAATCTAGAAGCAGACTAGGAAAGCCAGTTTTCAAGACTTTCAAGATGAGATCTTCAGGGAGAAGGAAGTTGAGGGCTGGAGAGAGATTACATTTTAGAGTCAGACAAGGATTTGGAATTGATATTCACCTGCCTTTGGGCTTCTCTGCACTTTACCATCAGGAAGTGAGAAAGCTCCAATGGGAAACTGGGAGGCAGTCTTTGACTGCTTTCCATACTTACCCACCTTTTACTCCTAGTAAACAGACGTTCCAGGCTTTGCTTCCCTCCCTCTTTGCCATACACCTTTCTACCAGAAAGCTTTATGATCTATAAGGGAGAAGATGTGTCCTCTTTTCATAACGAGAATTCTGGGATTGGGTTTTCCAGGTTTAGCCCTTGAAATGTTAAATAGAAACTAGAGGAATTTAGGATAGCCTTTCACTCTCCACAAAGTCTTGTTTTCAAAATATAATCTTATTCATTCCTGATCTAGAACAACAAGGACTCTGCCTTGAAGCTGGTGGTGTTGATTTTAGGTGTCAGCAACGTGGTAACAAGTCCTAGTGACCGTATGCACTACAGAACGAAACACTACCTGGTTCTGTACCAACCTCATAAGCCTTGCTACACTTCAGCCCATTGCTGTTGCCACTGTGCCGATCCATCTCATTGGGGAATCTTATTCTTTTTCACTGACCTTCCACTTTACCAAACACGATGTCCTTCTCCAGGGACTGGTGTCTACTGTGAGGTATGAGAGACAAAGTCTGGCCATCCTGGCTTTTCAGGAGCATTCTGACTGTACTTCTTCCAACACAGATTTGTTTGTTCTTTTGGTAGTTCATGGTACTTTTAATATTCTCATTCAACACTAACTCAAATGCATCAATTCTTCTACTGTTTTCTTTATCCATTGTCCAATTTTCATATGCATACAAGGCTACTGAATGTACCTTAGTCCTGAAACTGACATCTTTGTGGTCAATACTTTAAAGAGTTCTTGTGGAGCAGATTTGCCTAATGCAATGGATTGTTTGATTTCTTGACTGCTGCTTCCATGACTGTTGATGGTTGATTCAAGCAAAATGAAGTCTGACAACTTCAATCTTTTCTCCATTTATCTTGATGTTAGTTATTGGACCAGTGGTGAGGATTTTTGTTTTCTTTACATTGAGATGCAACCTATACCAAAGACTGTAGTCTTTGATCTTCATAAGTATTTTAAGTCCTTTTTGCATCTAGCAAGCAAGATTGTATCATCTGTATATCACAGGTTGTTAGAGAGTCTCCTCCAATCCTGATGCCATGTTTTTCTTCATATAATTCAGGTTCTTGAATTATTTGCTCAGCATATAGATTGAATAAGTATGGTGAAAGAACACAACCTTGGCGCATACCTTTTCTAATTTTAAACCACTCAATGTTCTCTTGTTCTGTTCAAGCAACTGGCTCTTGGTCTATGCCTCTTGGTTCCTCATGAGCACAATTAAGTGTTCTGGACTACTCATTTTCCACAATACTGTCCATAGTTTGTAATTATCCATACAACAAAAGCCTTTGCAAAGCCAATAAAGCACAGGTAAAAGTCATTCTGCTATTCTCTGCTTTTGGTCAATGTCCAGTCCATCTGACATCAGTAATGATATCCCTCATTGAACCTCTGGCACCTGTCAATGCATTTTGTAGCCATTTCTTAATTATCTTCAGCAAATGTTTACTTGCATGTTTTATTAATGATATTTTCCAATGATTTCCACATTCTGTTGTGTCAACTACTTTTGGAACAGGCACAAATATGGATCAGTTGTGCAGGTAGCTGTCTTTCACATTTCTTGGCATAGATGAGTGAGTACCTTCAGTTTTACATCAGTTTGTTGAAATATTTCAATTTGTATTTCATAAATTCCCTGAGCCTTGGTCTTTGCCAATGCCTTCAGTGCACTTCGGACTTCTTCCCTCGGTATCTCTGGATCGTAGGCTACTTCTTGAAATGGCTGAACATCAACCATTTCTTTTTGGTACAGTGATTCTTTGTATCCTTCCATTTTCTTTTGATGTTTTGAAGTTAAAAACTACAAAACAAAACAAAACATGATTTTAGGAATGTCACGAAATACATTGGTTTAATGGACTCCTGGTGTAGTGCTGTAGGCTAAGCACTGGACTACCAACCACAAGGCTGGTGGTTCAAACCCACCAGCTTCTCTTCAGAAATCCTATACTGGGTCACAATGAGTTGGAACCAACTTGACAATACTTAATGAAAACAATGTTTGCAAGATACCATCCCTGTATGGTTACAGAGATATGGTTGAAAGTCTAGAAATCTATGCAGTTTGCATTCTGTAGTGTATACATTACTTCTGGATAAATTATAAAGTATTGCCTTCTAATCCATATTGTGTTGCAAGTAGAAAAGGCAGAAAGCTGGTTTTATTGTGATCTAAGGCATGGTATTTTCAGTAACCTCATATGCATGTGAAAGCTGGACAATGAATAAGGAAGACTAGAAGAATTGATGCTATTGAGTTATGGTGTTGGAGGAGAATATTAAAAGTGCCATGGGCTGCCAAAAGAACCAGTAAGTTCATTTTGGAAGAAGTGCAGCCAGAGTCCTCCTTGGTGGCCAAGAGTCCTCCTTGGTGGCCAAGATGGCCAAACTTCATCTCTCATACTTTAGACATATTGTCAGAAGGGACCAGTCGCTGGCGAAGGATCTCATGTTTGGTAGGGTGGAGGGTCAGAGAAAAAAAGGAAGACCCCCAATGAGATGGATTAGCCAAGTGGCAGCATCGGTGGACTCAAGTGTGGCAACGGTAGTGAGGTTGGCCCAGGACTGGGCAGTGTTTCATTCCGCTGTGCATAGGGTCGTTATGAGTCGGTACCGACTTGATGGCACCTAACAATAACAACAAAGAGTGGTAATGTAGTGGTTACAAATCAGGCTGCTAAACTCAGGGTCAGCAGTTCGAAACTACTGTTCTGCAGGAGAAAGATGACGCTTTCTGCTCCCATAAAGATTTACAGCCTGTGAAGAGTCGGAACCAACTCAATGGCACATAACAATAACAACAACAAGAGTGTGTAAAAACTAGTAGATTATTATTATGTTGCTGTTGTTAAGTGCTGTTGAGTTGGTTCCAACTTATAGCAATCCTGGATAGAGTTTCTCAGAAGCAGTTGGTGAGCTTAACCTTAGACCTTGTGGTTAGCAGTCCAGTGCTTTTCCTAGAGCTCAATACCAGGAGTCCATATTTAGTATATCATCTGAAAAATATATCTAATTATGACTATATTGACAAAAAAGCGATGACAACAACAATAACAAACCAAAGAAAAACTTTTTTTATCAATAAATAATATATGAACAAAATGTTGACTTTTACAGTGTAATGCTTCTGAGCTGTTTTTAAACTGGTATTTTAAAAGATGGTTTTCTAAAAAAAAAAAAAATCTTTAGTAAATTTTATTTTATGAAGATCACAGTATAGAGTTCTGTTTTTTTGTGGTGGCAAAAATAAACTAATTCCTTTTACAATTTTTCCCCCATTAGATTTTATTATTTGTAGCATGCCTTGTCAAATAGAGGTGAAAATTAAATTATGATAACATGAATAGTGTACCTAGAAAATCGTGTGAATTTTATAATGAAGGTGGTGCATGTGATTTACTCGAAGGAATATGTCCTTTGTGGTACAAACTGATAATTAGAAGTATTGAATAAGATATTTATAAAAAGAATAAGGGAAATTGCCCACAATTGCACTTTACTATACCTCTTATTCTCGATGTTCTAAAGACTGTGAGCCGAATTTCTCCCAAATTTCAAATTCATCGTATGAAAAACACATATAATGACCATATTTCCTAAAATAATCTCTGAATTTATGTACACATTTACTCGTGTTAATGTGAGGTTTGCATTTTAATTTAGAGAATGGCACTGTGGATTGCCTTTCTGTATAATTTTATTTAAGGACAGTTTGTAAGAACAGATAAAACCAAAACCAATTATCACATTCACTCTTCTCTTCTTCCTCTCTCCTGTATGCACAGAATGGCATAAATCCCGAACCTTTTTCTTTATTGCACTTGTCAAATTTAAATGTTTAAAAGTTTTTAAATTTCAAATATGGATATATAAAAATACACATAATGAATGAAAAAAACATGACAAAAATCTTCGTTTCTTCTTTCAGTCATTCTATGTGTATCCCTGACTGCTTCCAAAGATAGGTAACTGTATAGTGTTGTTTCTTGAGAGCTGACACTTCTTTCTTTTTCCTATGAACCTAGAAGTACATTTGTAATGTAGTATTTGTCACCATGTAGTATTCTTTTATCACTGCTGATAAGTCAGTTCCAATACATAACAACCCTCTAGCACAAAGTACAACTGTGCAGACTCCACATCTTTCAGACTGCCAATTCTTTCTCCTGTGTGGAGGTTGGTGGGTCCCAGCTGCTGATCTTTTGGTTAGCAGTCCAACACTTTAACTATTACACCAGCAGGGTTCTTGATATTGTTATAGGACTTTTAAAATGTTGTGTTTTGTGGATTAATCATAAATGTAAAATGTTAAGGAATATTAAAAATCGTTCCTCCTCTGTGCAGTAACTAATGCAATGCCTCTGGAATGCATTTTGAGCTGAGGAATTCAGTACGTTTTTCAGTAGTGGGCAGAGGCTTATTAAAACATTAACAAATGAAAGTATATTTATATATGATACTTACAATAACGTTAACTTCAGGATTATACTTTTTTATGATTTCTAGAAATTTTTCTTTTTGGAAAAGAGGACTTTGTTGACTTGTGGATACTTGTGTAGTAGTTATCACTTTTAATGGAAAATATAGGATCAACTCAAGCTTTCTAGAAACTGGTAGTATGATGAAATTCTTTAACTCTCTTGCCCTCTGTGGGATACTAGACAATTTGGTTTCTAAAACAAGAACTATGTATTATTGTCAATTTTTTTTGCCTCAAATATATACGAATGGTACATTTTCAAATAGTTATGCCTTCACTTTGTAAAGTTTTATCTTAAACACAACTCTGATATGAAAATGTGAGAATGAAGATCTCCTTTTTTAAAAGTGTTATTCTTTTGGGGGCCTAACAGGGAATTAGTTTACATGATTTTTAATTTGTTTTAAGGCCTGTGGAAAGAAACTAGCTTTCTAGAATGTACATGGTTGAGCATTGTACAGAAATAAATATCTCCCTGTTGGAATTTAAATTGTATCTAGTAGTACTATTTTTATACCTCTTACTAGGAAACGAAATACCTCTAAATTTAGTGCTTTGGAATTTTATTTCCACTAAAAATTTCTTCAGATATGTGAGCACCATAGTAACAGCTTTGCAAGCTGATTCTTCATTACAGTTCCCCGATAAGAGCTTCACTCAAGACAGTTCCTTTGGGATGACTGAGACTAAAAATCAATTCTGATAACATTAGGACAAATGTAAAGACAAAAAAAATAAATAAATAAGAACAGAAAATCAGAAAAGGCATGTTAGGGATAAATTCAGACAGTTTCCCGTTAAAAAAATTGTTTTGTTTTGGTTTAGGTCGAAAGCTAAAATGCCCTTTTTTTTTTTGCCCCTGCTAAAGTTGTAATTTCTTATACTATTTTACATGTACAAAAGGTGCTTCAAAAAGTTTCTGGAAATTCCTTTATCTTTTAATTTCATTTTCCATGAACTTTTGAATCCCCCCACATATATGGTTTATCCTCTGTAGGGAGAAAACGCCAAATCTTTAACCAGAGGCATGAAAAATTCAGCTGAGTTTACGACTGACATTGGTAAAGGTCTTTTGCATGCTTTATACTGACAACATTTCTATAAAACTGACAGGTAAATAATATTGGATGTGAAGAGATCAATACTGTATATCTTATAATAAAATGTTAATAATCAATTTATTATTTTCAAGAAAAACACTACTTTTTTTAAAAGGTATAGTACACTAGACTGAGCTCCGATCATCTTGGAAAGAAGTCTGTCAAAATAAATCAGGTTGATAACTGATTAGCAGAACGTGTAGCCTGTCATTTTAAAATATGTGCCCAATTTCTTCACATAAATCTTACCTTTAATATCTTCAAGGGGAAAATTTATTTTGGGCACATTGGCCATGAATATCAGTTGACATTTATACAGTGCACAGAATTTATACTGTGGGTTAGGATGTCGGCCATAATTCTAGGCTGATAGTTTGCAAAGGGAAGACTCCATTTTGTAGTGTTTATAAAATGTTACTCTGCAGTTTCATGCTCCAAGACTAACAAAGTCTATCCAAGTAGAGTCAAGCACTGCAGTTTAACTTATTGCATTCATTAAACTAGGCTTAGATTGTCCTAATTATATGTTATCAACAATTAAGAAATGGATCACATGCCACAGACTGGCTAAAACATTCTGTATTCTTGGCAAGATGCCAGAGGAGGTGTCAAGTTCCATTCTACCTTGTCATCAGCTGCATCTCTGCTTTTGCACTACAAGCAGCAGCTGTGCTAGACAAAATAATCTGAATTCTCACATGTACTTTTCCTTTAGGAAACAGCTCACACTGAATTGTATTTCTGGTGTGAATAGTGCTACATACACCTGAGTGAGTTTGTGCTGAAAATGTATTTTATTAAAATAAAAATTTTAACTGATATAATCTTGCAGGAGTTTCAAAGGCATTTGTTCTATCAAAATAACGGTCTTACTTTTCATGCTGAAATTATTACCAAATGGATTCTGTGGGTAGCAAAGTACTTTTTGCTCATTCGGCAATGATTTTCCTCTACCTCAAATTACATAATTTTATAGGTGCTCTGTTTCAAAGGAAAACAATCTTTATTGATCCAGGCAGTCAGAATTAATCATGGATCGCTAATCTCAAAACTCCTGGCAAAATCCTTTTATTCAGAACAACTCAGTGTCAGACACTCAACACTTCACAAATCCTTGTGGGATGATGGGTTTTTCCAACAGTCTGATTGTTCAATATAGTGTGGCTTCCGAAAGCAAAGAAAGCAAGGTTTTTCCCTGGGCAGAAGAGGCAGGCCCAGCTAATTTTATGAAGAGCTAAATTTGACCCAGCTTCTCTTTAAGTTGTCATCTTTGTTCTTAGTAATGTGAAAATGAATTTCAGATGTGGATCTTCTCTATGTTTTTGATATGGACACTCCTGGAGCAACAGGTGTGTTTCACAGCAGGATCAAAGAATAATGGTGCCAGAGTGCCATGTAAGTAACTCTCCCAAACACTTGAAAAGATGCTGCAATCAGCCATAATAGAAATGTAGTAAGCTTACCACAGAGATTGTTTAAACATATTTTAAGGTTACCATTTTGCTTCTTTAAGAAAAGCTTTAATGAATTATATACTAATTATATACTAGAAAAGTGGTGCTAAATTCTTAATTAGAAAGAGAAGGTTTCAACCAACAAGATGCAAAAGATCCAGGCAAAGTGTCTAATTTACAAATTGCCCTATGCTAAGGAGTCCTGGTAGTGCAGTGGGTTAAGCACGGGGATGTTAACCCAAAGGTTGGCAGTTAAAACCCACCAGCCATTCCAAAGGAGAAAGCTGAGGCTCTCTGTTCCCATAAAGATTAATTTCAGAAGCCCAATGGAGCAGTTCTATTCTGTCCTATAGGGTTGCTATGAGTTGGAATTGACTCAATGGCAGTGGGATGGTTTGTCCTATGTCATTTTTTTAATGTCTGCTGAAAAAACTTTTGTTGGGGTATTTAACTTTTTAAAACTTACTTTACACTAAGAAATCTACATGAATCTTTACAATTCAAAAAGTACCCCAGAAGTTTCTTCATCAAAACCAACTCTATTTGGGATAATAATTTCCTTTGATTTCATAATAGATTTTTCCTTTTTCCTTTTTTTTCCTGCCTTTAGTAGACTTTAGATCTATCTAGGGATTCTGGGGAGTGCTCTCAAGGGAGAAGCTATTCAGCTGGGTTGAAATAATATGCAGTTCTCTTTGCTCAAGTGTTAGGCAGTCACATAGTTCCATACTCATTTTTCTTTCTCTCTTTCCCCCCTTGTATTCCACTTTTCCTCCATGTTCTTGGTTTAGTTATTTAAAAAAAATTAAAAATGATTCTGAAGTATATTAAATGCAATACTTTGCACTAGGCTATATTGTAAGAAAGTCAAGTCTAAATCATGTTTAGTTTTTCTGGCCATAAGGTAACATAGGTACCCTAGTGGTATAGTGGGTTATGCACTGAGCTGCTAACTGCAAAGTCAACAGTTTGAATCCATCAGCTGTTCCAAGGGAGCAAGATCAGGTTTTCTGGTCCCATAAAAGTCTCAAAAACCCAATACAGGATGGCTTTGAGTCAGAACTGACTCTATGGCACCCAACAACAATGGCAACATAGTCTTGGTCATATGACACATTGATAATGGATTTGCCTATTTTGGTTGTCACTATATCCCTGGCACTTGAAGCAGTATGCGCCCCTCATTTGTGCTCAGTGACAATTTGCTGATTAAAGTCTCTAATGTGACTTTCTTTTCATATAACCTGCTATTTAGTTGCATATTTTACTCAGCTTGTGATGGTTGACTCCTTGGGGAAATTTCCGCTTAGATTCAGCCATTTTCTCAGTTGTTAGAATCCCCTTTTCTCTTCTGATTATTTTTCTTCTAGATTTTTGTTAGAATACCCTCTCCCACCAATTGTCTTTATTTTGATTGCATATTTTCTTACATCTTTTCTCTTTTGAAGTGGACTAATTTGCTCTCCTTTGTCAGCTTCTTTTCCCTTTTACTTTCTTTCATCTTGTGATTTAGGTGCAGGCTAAATTGCTGGGACAGCTGCTTTCTTGACCTCCTCTAGACTTTACTGACCACATCACCAACTGGCAGGGTGTGGTGCCTTAAGGTCTTCCAAGAGACTTGTTTCCAAATGGAAATAATGGAGTAACATTCTTGAGTTATAATTTGTGATCAACATGAGAGAATTCCAGCAATCTTGAGCATTTTAAGGCACATTCATTCACCATATTACTGAAATAATTATTAAAATTCTGGATCTTAAAATCATTCTATTTCATATTGAAATACACGAATTAGTGAATACATGAATTACATAGTGGCCTTTGGTTAATAACAGCACCAGAAAGAATCCTAGGGAATCATCTAGCAGATCCCTTCTTTCAGGAAGTAAGAGACAGAAGTTATTTTTGGTAGAGGACTATGTCATCTTTCCTTTACAAATATTTGAAATACAGAATTTTATTATTTTCACTCTATTTTCTTATCATGAGCATCCCTGGTCGTACAATGGTTAAAGCAACTGGGTGCTAACCAAAAGGTTGTCATTCAAATCCACCAGTTTTCCTGTGGGAGAGAGATGTTGCAGTCTGCTTGCATAAAGTGCCTTGAGAAATCGTATGGGTGCAGTTCTACTCTGCCGCAGAGGTGGCTATGAATTGGAGTTGACTCAATGACAGCAGGTTTTTGATGAATTTTATATCTAGTGAATTATTTGAGCCAAATCCTGTTTTTCTTTATCCTCCCCCTTCTCAAACATGTTGTTGCTACTTGCTGTTGAGTCAATTTCAGCTCATTATGGCCCTTTTGGAGGCAGACTTCCAGATTTGTCTTTTGAGATGCCTCTAGACCTCTGCATATATTCAAATTACAACCTTTCAGCCAGTTGTAGAGTGCTTAACAATTTGTGCCACCCAGGGACTCCTTTTTCAAATATATACACATGTACATACACACTCACACAGTTTTTTTTTTTTGTTTTTTTTTTTGTGGCCTATTTATATTATTGGGAAAAAAAGTTATTTCATAATAATTTTAGGAGTAGATGTTAGTTTGTTTTCATTTTCAAAATACTTAGGACTAGAGCCAAAGTGGAGTTGGTTAGTGTTGAAAGAGTTTTTCTGTTTTGATTTGGGAGCCCAATGGATCATTTAATCACTTCCATTCTTCTTCTCTAATTTTATTGACAACATTTTCTTCCAGCTACTATACAATAAAAGTGCATGTGTCCTGTCTACATCTCCAATGGAGGAAGCTTGACTGTTTAGGAGAATTCATGGGACAAAGGGTGACACTTTTTGAGTCTGTAACCAGCAAAACAAATCACTGAAATCCTCTTAGATATTAGAGGGGAGTTTCTTGAGCTATTCTGAACACTCAAAAGGACTAACAAAGTTCATTCCATTTGTCATTGAAATGTGACAGTGATGTAGAACAAAACCTTTCCGCAGTGGGGGCTGGCTGCACAGTTCCTTTTGCAACAAGGAAATTAGGTCAGAAGAAATTTAGGTCAACACCTTACAGAAATGCCCCCATGTCTGAAAGGAGTCAGAAGAACTTAAAACATTGCAATCAGAAAGGTTATTGTTTTTATATTTAATCTGAAAAATGGTACATTCCAAAGCTTAGTGTAAAGCAAACTCATTTATGATTCAGCAAAGAAAATTATGTCTTGCATCATTAGACTCATAATAAAAACCAAGCCCACTGAAATCAACTCGATTCTGACCATAATGATCATGTTGAACAGATCACAGCTGTCCCATAATATTTCTAAGGCTACAAAACTTTATAGAAGCAGACTGCCACATCTTTCTCCTGCAGAACAACCACTGACCTTTCAGTTAGCAGACAAATTCTTGACTGCTGCACCACCCTGGAAGTAGTATTACTCCTAATAAATCAAGGAGTGATTCTGAGGTGCTTCTAGCCAAGATTGTTTGACCTGGTTTAATCCTGCAATACAAGATATATTTATCAAGTCTTCATTAAGTGAAATAAACCTATTAGATAATACAAAGACTATAAAGATTAATACAGTCCATCCTCCCATCAGCCTCATCTTTATCATTAGGATGCTTATAAGGTAAACAGATGGGAAGGTGAATGGGTAAATTAAAGTGAAATATAAAATATAATTAATTGACTCACTCATCATACAGTAAATGAGTTCCTATTGCATGCCAAAGACTTGAAAGTAAGCATAAGACTTAAAGCAAAGTGTTTTGGAATTGAGAAGAGAAAGTGGATTAGTATGGGGCAGGCAAGAAGAATAAATATCTTGAAAGAGTGGACAGTTTAACCGAACTTTTGTTATTGTTAAATGTTGTTGAGTTAGTTCTGACTCATAGCTATCCTATATAAAGTTTTCCAAAGTGGTTGGTAAGTTTGAACAGCCAACTTGTGGTTAAAACTGACCTTGCTGCCTAGTGCTTTATCCCACAGTGCTAAATGACTATAGGTTAAGGATGTTGATATGTAAAAATTTCCTGAGTGAAAGCTGTGAGGATAGAGTGAGTGTGGAAAGGAAACAACTAGAGGCAGTGGTAGAGAACTTTAAGAAAAAACAGTATGTGTAATGACAGAGATAGGAAAAAAGTATGTATTTTGAGGAATAAATAATGACCCATTTTTACTATATTGAAATAGAAGCAGAACAAAAAGTTGGTTAGAAAAAGTAAGTTGAAAGTAAACTGGAGTCTTAAGAAATGCCTTGAACATCATAACCAAGTGGGATTCATATCAGGGCTGCAAAGATGTTTCAACATTAGAAAAACAATCAATACAGCCCACCATATAAATAAGAAAAAGGAAAACAACCACATGATCATATCAATTGATACAGAAAAGCCATTTGACAAAATACAACATCCATTCCTGATAAAAACACTCAACAAAGTAAGAATTGAAGGGAAATTCCTCAACATAGTTAAGACCATATAGACAAAACCAACAACCAACACCACTCTCAATGGAGAGAAACTGAAAACCTACCCTTTGTGAACAGGAATGAGACAAGGATACCCTTTATCACCACTCCTATTCAATATTGTTTTGGAAGTGTTAGCCAGAGCTATAAGGCAAGATAGGGAAATTAAAGACAACCAAATTGGCAAAGAGGAAGTAAAACTCTCTCTATTTGCAGATGATATGATCCTATACATAGAAAACCCCAAAGACTCAGTTAAAAAACTACTAGACCTCATTGGAAGATTCAACAAAATGGCAGGATATAAGATCAACATACAAAAATCAGTTGGGTTCCTCTGTAGCAACAATAACAGTGCTGAAAAGGACATTAGGAAAGCAATACCACTTATAATAGACATCCAAAGGAAGAAATATTTAGTAATAAATGTAACCAAAGAAACAAAGGACCTATACAAAGAAAACTACAAAACACTACTACGAGAAACCAAAAGAGACTTACACAAATGGAAGAATATACCATGCTCTTGGATAGGAAGACTTAACATTGTGAAAATGTCAATACTGCCCAAAGCAATTTACACATATAATAATACAATCACAACCCAAATTCCAATGACATTCTTCAGAGAGATGGAAACAACAATTACTAACTTTATATGGATGGAAAGGAAAGAGACCCAGGATAAGCAAAGCACTCCTTAAGAAGAAGAATAAAGTTGGAAGCCTTTCACTCTGATTTCAAAATGTCCTACACAGCTACAGTGGTCAAAACAGTTTGGTACTAGTACAATGACATGTACCAATGTACAAATGTACCAACGATACATAGATCAATAGAACAGAATGGAGAATCCAGAAATCAACCCATCCACATACAGCAACTGATCTTTGACAAAGGGCCAGAGTACATTGAATGGGGAGGACATACTCACCTCAACAAATGGTGCTGGCAGAAGTAAAAATTGAAATGCAAAAGATTGAAACAAGACCTTTACCTCATGCCATATACAAAAACTAAGGGAGCTCACAGTATGGAAAAATAATCTTTTGCAATGACATTATCAGACAAGGGACTGATTCTAAAATCTATAGGAAACTATGACACCTCTACAAGAAAAAGACAAATAACCCAATTTAAAAGTGGACACAGGACATGACTAGACACATCACCAAGGAAGAGATTCAGGCATCCAACAAACATATGAAGAAATGTTCACTATCATTAGCCATAATTGTTGTTGTTAGATGCCATTGAGTCGGTACCTGCCCATAGCAACCTTGTGCAAAGCAGAACGAAACACTACCCGATCCTGGGCCAACCTCACTACTGTTGCCACATTTGAGTCCATTGATGCTGACATTGGCCAATCAGTGAGATGCAAATCAAAACAACAATGAGTTATCGTCTCACACCAGCAATAACAGTGAAGTTCAGTAAAGCAGAGGACAATAAATGCTGGCAAGGGTGTGGAGAGATTAGGACTCCCCTACATTGCTGGAGGCAATGCAAAATAGTACAACCACTCTGGAAAACAGTATGGAAACTCCTCAGAAAGTTGGAAATAGAAATACTTATGACCCAGCAATTCCTCTACTTGGTATATAGCCACAGGAAATATGAATGAGAATAAAAGTAGATACATGCACATCAATGTTCATAGCAACAGTATTCACAATAGCAAAAAGATGGAGACAGCCTAAGTGCCCATTAATTGAAGAATGGATAAATAAACTTTGGATATATAGACACAATGGAATATAATGCTGCCTTGAAGAATAACAAGCAAGTTGCAAGTCACTGCATAACATGGATGAGCCTTGAGGACATTATGCTGAGTGAAATTAGTCAGTCACAAAAGGAAAAATATTGCATAAGACAATTATTATAAAAGCTTAAGAAAAGATTCTCATACTAAATGGAAAAAAAAAATGTTGGTTGGGGGAGGGCAGGAGGATGGGGGATGTAGGGAGGGAACGACAGAGTACAGGGTAGGGGGTAGAAACAAAACAGTTTGGGTGTTGGGGAAGGGGAAATACACAAGAAGGGGGAGAGGGATGGAACAAGACAGATAGGGGAACAATGAGGCAGGTTTGCATGGGCTAAATAAGACAGAGGTAAATAGAGATGTATGCTCAAACTTGAAACAACAGGGCTCTGTGATACAGGGATCGAGGCATAGTCTGAAGACGGGAAATAATGTTTAGATGCTTGGCTGTCTTATGAATATTAGTTTCCCTTGCCTACTATTGTAAAATAGACACTTGAGTGGGATAGAAAGGAATATAGGGAAACATGATTACAGCAAACTTGTAAGCCTTTCTTTAGCATATAACAGATTGGAATACCTAAAAGGGGTTCTACAACTTGCCCAGTGAAATAGGCTTCTTGCAGAGCCTTTGCAATGTATAGGACCTTAGGTGGAATCCTGAGCCTCATCCAGAACCTTCTGGGATGGGACATCACCACTAGAAAAGACAAGCAGACCAGTATGAAACAACTAGAGCAACAGATCTTCAAAGAAAGATCATCAGGAAAAACCCAAAACAAAAATGGCAGTACAATTGGACACTACAAGAATCAGCAAGTTATTCACTGCAAAACCATCAAGGATAGCGATCAAGTTCCTTCAGGTCAAACCCCTCTCTAAGACTGAAACTTAGAGAGAACACATGAACAGTCATATAAGCTTGCTGGCGACCACACTTGTCTACTGGTGAGTGGAAAAGTGGGAAAGGCCGCAATGAAGAAATGGGCTGAGTTCAGCCATGTTCCTTAGACTACTGTAGACCTGGAGAAGAGAGAAAAAAGAGGAAATGCTAGTTGGTCCAATGTGTGGGGAGACCTGGAGACACCTGAGCTGATGGACAAGGCCCTAGCCATGGAGGACTAGAACTCAGAGTGAAGCTCTCAGCTGATATGAAGTGAGGGGAGACACACAAGAACACCCAAACTTGCAGATAGTACCTATTTGACCTAGCCTCAATGGTTTGATCATCAGAATTCGACTAGAGGATGATTAAAAAAAGTTATGAAGGAAAAGAGTGTAAATTGCTACAATTTGATGAACTTAACCTATCCTCATGGATATAGTAGCTCAAAATACCAACAGAGA
>NW_006408745.1:1241425-1257075 GCF_000296735.1 Chrysochloris asiatica | reverse complement strand
TGCAATGGAATGATGAGTGTAAAACTATTGTTCTCCCATGTAAATGATCACTCAATTCACAATAAAAAAAAACTCTTTAAAAAAAATAAAAAGAAATGCCTTGAATGCTACACTGAGGAGAGACATGAATGAAGGTGGACCACTGTGTGCCCCCATGGAAAAAATTCTGATAACTTATGTGGCTCTTCTGAACAATTAAAACGGCTGAATAAAGTTTAGCAATGGTAAGTCAGAAATCTTCATCTCTTGTTCTAGAATGTCTCTAGATATAAGGTACACGAACAACATTAATGCCACAAATTTATAATATATATTTTCTAAAAAGAAACAAGTAGGATTTTACTAAATACATTTTGTAGAGTTACTTCACTGAAACCTAATTTGGTGTTTGGCCAGTTTTAAAAAAAAATCAAGCAAAAAACTAATGAGAAATATAAAATATGAGCAAAGTATTTCTTTTCATTGGTTATGTGACCACCTTCTCACTACATACATCAGTTAGCAAAGTCTGCTTTCAGCAGTGGAAATTTCATTATCACATCTAATTCTGGTTTGGTAGCACATTAAACTTTCAAGCAGTTAATGACTCTGGTTTTCTTTCTGTTCAGCTTTACCTTTCATAAAAGCACCGGCAAGAGGAAAGAAATGACAGTAAGACTGAATTATGAACTTTAAAAAGTTGAGAACAAGTAACTACTTGTACTGTGA
This sequence comes from Chrysochloris asiatica, assembly GCF_000296735.1. Classification (NCBI taxonomy): domain Eukaryota; kingdom Metazoa; phylum Chordata; class Mammalia; order Afrosoricida; family Chrysochloridae; genus Chrysochloris; species Chrysochloris asiatica. The sequence continues at coordinate 1,256,367 of NW_006408745.1, read as the reverse complement.
AAGCTCCTCTCCCTGCTCTTGATTAACTGTCTGCAATAGGTCAGTGGTGAGCCCTATGTGCGTTGTGATGATTGTTGTAGCAGAAAGAGTAAATTTAAAATTGGTGGGAGACTCAAAGGCAGGAATTGCTTTTATGTTTCTATTTAACATATAGAGATTGTCCAAATTCTGCATTAATAAAGTGCCTCATTTGCTGTACCTATTTCTAATATCTTTTGTAGATTGAAAACTAAAACAGCATTTTTATGATGGAGGGTAGATTAGTATCCTAACTGCTCACCTCCATGCTCTTTTGAAATTGGTGAATGGGCATTTTCTGAATAAGATCTTGATCACAACAATCAGTTTGTGTGTATGTTGGGAGAATTTGTGCTTATGTGTGTATGTTATGTATATGTTTGTATAGTTCATCTATCTGTCTGTCTGTCTGTCTGTCTATCAGTCTATCAGGATAGCTATCTGGTGGTAGTAGTGGTTGTGTGCTCTCAAGTCCGTACTGATTCATAGTGACCCTGTATAGGGTTTCCAATGCTGTCATCTTTATGGGAGCAGAAAACCTCATATTCCTCTCTCAGAGCAGCTGGTGGATTTGATCTGCTGATCTTGCAGTTATCAGTTCAACTCATAACGCACTATAATAACTCCAGGACTCCTTTATATCTATCTATCTATCTATCTATCTATCTATCTATCTATCTATCTATCTATCTATCTATCTATCATCTATCTATCTATCTATCTACCTATCTAAAGTGGGAGAAAGATGAGATTTTCTGCTCCCGTAAAAATTTACAAACTCAGAAAACCTATACAGGGTCACTATGAATTGGAACCGACTCCACAGCACACAATCACCATCAAAATCTATCTAAAATGTATATATTGATGGGAATATCAAGAAGGAAGAAGAAACTAACATTTATTGACCTCTTACAATTGTTTTCCATTGAAGTGAGTATTAACAGGCTTTCATTATAGATGAGGGAGTGTGGTGGCTTCATTTTATAAACCACAAGGCCCATGGTTTGAACCTGCCAGCCACTCCACAGGAGAAAGATGAGGTTTTCTGCTGCCAGGATTTAAAGCCTCGAAAACCCTATACAGGGTCTTTCTTTGTAACCCTATGCAGGGTCTCTATGAGTTGGAATAGACTCGGTGTCCCTTAGCAACAACATTACAGATTAAGAAATTGAAGCTCAGTAAATTAACTAAATTATAGTTTAGGCAACATGTCAAAAGTAAAAAAAAGCTAGAAAGTGATGCTATTACACTGTAGGTCTGACTGAGACCTAGAACTCTAAAAGTCAAAACACACATTCACTCTCATTTGCTTTTTCTCCAATCCTCCTTGCCTTATTTCAGAAAATAAGCCACAATGGATCAGAGAGAGAATAATTAAAATAACTTAAAGAAGATATAAAATATAGGCCAAAATGAAGACCAAGGTAAGAAAGAAAACAGATGAGACTAAGTATGAATTTAAACAGTTTATTAGTGGCAAACATAAAAAGAGTAGTATGAATCATGAATCCACAAACCAGTTACTCAAAATTACCCTAAATAACAGCATTCTAGTTTTACGCAACCTGTTTCTTCCAATATTTTTTAGTTGTAATGTTTGGTACAGGTATTTGATGGTCTGGCTTAATATCTCATTTCATCCTAATACCTCATATATAGGTGTGTGTGGTGTTCACACATAGCACAGAACAAACAAACAAGATATTGTGAAGCATGGGTCCATGTTCCCACTGGAGCAATAAGCTTTTGTCTTTAAGAAATGACTGTCGAGTAAGTAAGGGGGCTGGTCAGACAGACAGTGCTGTGGGTCTTCACACTGTAGTTATGCCCATCACACCTATGTTTATATGTACTTTCCATTCAAGTGTATTTTTTTTTAGTTTTACATTCATTCCATCATATATCATCTCACTGCCATGGTTCCAATCCCCTCCATGCATCTTCAACCACCCAAAGGGTATATCCCAGAAACCTGCTCCCTACACTTGCCCCTCCTCCCCCCAGTTTTCGGCCCACTCAAGTGTATGTTTTAACATTCTGCTTTATGTTCTTCTTTTATGTTGTTATCTTGTATTATTTTCATGGTTTGCCCTGAAAAATACCATCCTATATACCTTCAATACGCAATTAATTTATAATTCCACACAGTCTTCATCCAGACCATTTATACTTTTTTTTGGGGTGGAGTCTGTATCAGTGGGAACATTCACAGTCATAATTGAACACCATTTTGTCTCTTGATTTATAGAGATGAGTGTTTTCCAGAAGTGTTTTCAGCTGAGTTTGTAGGTGTACTATAAGAAGAAGAAAACTAATATGTAGAACTGGTTCCAAAATTCTTAAGGTTGCTATTATTTTGCAGAGGAAAAAGGGATTTCATTTTAATTTTCTTTGATTGCTTGTGATAAAATTCCAAGAGGATATAAAGTACTGGGCAAGATGGTGGAATAAGTAGATGCACTTAACCTACTCTTTGTCACAAAGACATGAGAAACTGTGTGAAACAGATACAAATGGTGATCCTGGAACCATGAACTTCAGAGGCTAGGACACAGAGGTGGATTAAGTGGTAACTGGTAAGAGGAAGCTGAACAGGAGCAGTGAAAGAGATAAAAAATGGGTGGACTGTAGGCTTGCATGGTGTAGCAGCTTTTCTGAATAGCTGTTGATACAGTGGCCTGTGGGCACAGGATGTGACAGGAGGTTGGCAGCAAGGAAGTGCAATTCTCCCTTGTTCTCATACTCTCCTGGTAGCTGGGGCTGTGGCCAGTGCCCACCCTTGCCACACAGTGACTAGTGGCACCTACTCCTGTGCAGCCTTTGCTCTTCCTGGGGTCAGGCACCTAGCATAGACCCCCTACTACTAGAGGTATGTGAGCCTACTCTGAGCTATACTTCTCAAACAGTGAACAGAGAATTAACTGCATTCACACTTCTGGTCTCTGCCACATCCACCAGGAGACTAGTGGTAAGTGTCTGAGAATATGCCAATATACAACCTTCGATTAAATATAAATACAATGCTACAACGTCTCAGAGAAAACAGACAATTTCATCTTACATAAAGAAACAAAACAGAATGCCTCAAACAAGTGACCAAAATACAGAGTTAGAAAATTTAACACCAGAAATGGTACTGGAATGACCTGATAAGTAATTTAAAAGAATGCTAATTATGCAATTTGAATGGATTATGAGAAAGATCAAGATTCCTGAGATCAAGGAAAACATATACAAAGCTTTGGGAAGACTCAGGAAACAAACTGACAAAATAATTGAAAAATGGGAGCCCTATAAAATCACCAATTAGAAAGCCAGACCATTAATATTAAGACTTCAGAAATAGATAACACATTGCAAGGGAAAGAAATCAAATTGAATAAATGGGATTACTGAGCTTGAAGAAAAATGATTCACTATTCACCTCCTAGAGGACCAACCAGGAAAAAGAACAAATGATTGGAAGAAAGCCTAAGATTTATGTGGAACACTATCAAGAGCAATAACTTACTTGTGAGAGGAATTTCAGATCATGATAACCCTCAAAATCCATAGAGAATATTATCCAATAGTTGTTGGAATTCAAGAAGTTGAATGAACTTCAAACAGGATAGACCCCAACAGATAAACACCAAGACATATTATAATCAAAGTTTTGAAAACCAAAGATAAGGAAAGAATTCCAAGAGCAGCTCAGGAAAAATGGAAGGTTACCTACAAATGAGAACTAATAAAACTAAACTGATTTCTCAGCAGAAACCATGCAGACAATAAGACAATGGAATGACATATATAAACTTCTGAAAGAAACAAATTGCCAACCAAGAACTACATATCCAATGAAACTGTCCATCAAATATTATAGTAAAATTACGTTAGTTTTAGACAAACAGAACTTATAAGAATTTGTAAAAACTGGATAAACCGTATAAAAAATACTAACGTGAGTTCTTTGGACAGAGACCCAACAACAGCAGAGAGCAACCTAAGACATACATGACAACATCATATGAAGTAGAACACATCTATAAGACTGAAAAAAACAAAACAAACCAGAGATTCAGTGGCAACAAAAACAACAACAATAACGACAGAACAACAGAACATAGAGGGAATAGTGTCATTACAGAACTCACAAATGAAGAAGAAATCAAATAGACTTCAAGAAAATGAATAAATAAGTTAAAAAACAACAACATGAAAACAAACTTAACCCTAAACACTAGACAAAGTCTTACTTTTAGCCCTAGCCCAACACTTACCCTTACCACCAACCCTAGGCCTAACCATTGTTATTGGTAAATGCCATTGAGTCAATTTTGACTCATAACGATACTGTATCGGGTTTCCAAGAAGCAGCTGGTGGACTTGAAATGTCACCTTTGTGATTCAGACAGACCTTTGGGATCAGAGCTTATCTTCTAGTGCCACACCAGGACTCTGTTCAGTGTATGTTATTGTTGTTGTTAAGTGCTGTTGAGTCGGTTCCAACCCACAGTGATTCTGTATAGGGTTTCTGAGAAATGGCTGGTGGGTTTGAACCACTGATCTTGAGATTCAATCTGACCTTGCAATCCAGCGCATTATCCTGCAGTATCACACCAGGACTCGATTCAATGTATTGTTGTTGTTATGTGCCGTGGAGTCGGTTCCGACTCATAGCAACCCTGCATAGGATTTCTGAGGCTGTAAATCTTTACGGGAGCACAAAGCCTCATCTTTCTCCCGCAGAACAGCTGGAAGTTTCGAACTGCTGACCGTGAGATTAGTAGCCTAATTCATAACCACTGTGCTATTCAATGTATAGGCCTTTATTTTCTTTTCATATGAATCCAAAAATATATGTATCGCCATTTCTCTTTTCTTATGTTGTTAAGTGCTGTTGAGTCAATTCTGAATTATAGTGACACTGCATAGGGTTTCTGAAGAATGACTGGTGGGTTTGAACCACTGAGTTTGCAGTTTAAACATATCCTGTGATCCAGTGCATTATCCTGCAGCATCACACCAGGACTGCAGTTCTAACTGTAACTTTAGAAATACACAAAGTTCTAGACCTAGCTTGAACTCCTGGTGTGGTGCTGTTGGGTAAGTATTGGATTGTTAACCACAAGGCCAGCAATTCAAACCCACCAGCTGCTCCTTGTAAACCATATACAGGGTGGCTATGAGTCAGAACCAGTTCAATGGCACTTTACACCAACAACATACTCTTCTTCATTTATCTAATTTTATTTTTGGAGGCGGTTGGTAGAAGTAAGGAATGAAGGTTAGAATTGGGACGATGGTTAGATATAAGTTAGGTTTGTTCTTGTTATGTGCCGTGGCGTCAGTTCTGACTCATAGAAACCAGGTATAGGGTTTCCAGGGAGTGGCTGGTGAGTTTGGACCGTTGACCTTGTGGTTCAAATTGAACTTGTGATCCAGTGCTTTATCCCAGTGCGCTTATTTTCTCTCTTGTCTGCCACTATCAATACTCATTGGAAGCAGAAGTCGAGAAATCAAAGGTTATATTGCATTAGGCAAATCTGCTGTAAAGTGCTCCTGACCTAATCCATGGAATATCCGCTAACCTCATATGCATGTGAAAATTGGATGCACAAAGAATAAGGAAGATTGAAGAAGAGTTGATACATTTGAGTTATGGTGTTTGAGGGGAATATTAAAAGGATTGCTAAAAGAACAAACAAATACGTGTTGGAAGAAATACAATGAGAATAGTCCTTAGAATTCAAGCTGGCCAGACTTCGTCTCTCATACTTCAAATGTATTATTAGGAGGGAAGCGTTCTTGGAGAAGGACATCATGCTTGGTAAAGTAAAGGGACAACGAAAAAGAGGGAGACCTCAAACAAGATGGATTGACACAGTGGCAGCATCAATGGGCTCAAGTGTAGCAGCAATTGTGAGGATAGCGCAGGACTGGGCAGTGTTATATACAGCAATCCTGTACAGAGTTTCTGAGGACCAGCTGGTGGATTTGAACCACTGATCTTGTGCTTAACAGTTCAGTGTATATCCTACAGAGCCACATCAAGGGTATATATATAGATAGATAGATATAGATAGATAGATATAGATCTTTATCTCTCTCTCTCTCTATCTCTCTCTCTCTCTCTCTCTCTCTCTCTCTCTCTCTCTCTCTATATATATATATATATATATATATAGTTATGTGCCATTGAGTCGGTTCCCATAGCAACCCTGTATGGAGTTTCCAAGGAGTACCAGGTGATTAGCAGCCCAATACCCAACCCACAGCTCTTTATTGTATTTAATTGCCGTCTAGTCAGTTCTTAACTCATAGAGACTGTGAATAGTGTTTCCAAGGAGTAGATGGTGGGTTTGAACTACCAACCTTGTGGTTAGCAGTCCAGTGCTGATCCTACAGTGCCACACTAGGATAAAAGGGTTCCTTATATGGAATAATAATTATAAATATTAGCTTCCTCTTTATTAAACCCAATTTATTAAAAATTTGCTCTGTTTAGGAAAAAAGCCTAAAAAATGAGTTTTATTAGCCTGATTTACTTGTATAGAAATAGTCAATCCAATAGAATTGAAGGAAAGATCAAAATACTTTTACAATCCTACTAAATCAAACATTCTGCAGTAAGTCAGAGAATCAGACTCCATAAAAACCACTAAACAAACTAGGTCACAGACAACAAGGTGGCAATTAAAATGAAGATATCAATTTGGTTAAGTTATTTCCTAATATTTCACTCTGTAGGATCTTTTATATAGGACCCCCATTTAATACTCTATTGTAAAGAGGAAATTAATATATTTTAGCATTAAAATAACTGTTTACAGAATAATTTAAAACACAGCAACTGGATAAACAGGGTTCATTAAAAAATGTGGTGAGGGCACATTATCAGAGCGCTCCCATTTAGGAATCTTTAACTTTAATCATAAAATTGTATTTGATATGATAAAGAAGAAATTTAATGTCTGTTAACCAAAGAATATTATTTAGTATATTTTATTTTATTTTTCTGTGTGTTTTAGGAAACATGCTTCCCTACAAGAGGTGATTTTCTGCTGCATTTTGCTTTTTCCATTGTATCTTCTTTCCTTAAGACTGGATTAACCTATTAATTTAAAAAGTCATATCTTTCACAGTGTGCTAGGAAACCAAGCCTGAGCAACCAGAGACTTACACAAATGATTTTATCTAGTCTGTTTTGTTTGTTTAAGTGCTCTTATTTGCTCTTTGTAATTGAATTCTTATACCCTCCCTAAAGAGAAAACCATGTCTTTTGCATTGTACTGTTGTTAGGTTGACTCTGACTCATAGTGATCCTATGCATTACAGAATGAAACACTTCTGGGTTATATGCCATCCTAACTATTGCCAGGTATAAGCCCATTGTGGCTGCCCCTATGTCAATCCAATGTGTTGAGGGGATTTTCCTCTTTTTCACTGACTCTCAACTTTTCCAAGCATGATGTCTGTCTCCAAAGACTGCCCCCCATCCAACAATATGTGCAAAGTACGAGAAACAACATCTTGCTATTCTCTGTTCTTCCAAGATAGATGTTTTTTGTTCCTCTGACAGTTCACGGTGCTTTCAATATTCTTCTTAAAATCCATGATTTGAGTACATCAATTCTTGTACCGTCATCTTTATTTCTGCTTGAACTTACACATGCATATGGTATGATTGAAAATACTATGGGTTGGATCAGGTACCTTAGGCCTTAAACAGATATCTTTACTCATGAGCACTTGTCTTTGCAACAGATTTGCCTAATGCAATATACCATTTCTTTTTTTAACTGCTGCTTCCATGAGTGTTGACTGTAGATCCAAAAGTCTTTGACAACTTTAAAGTTTTCTCCATTTATCATGATGTTACTTATTGGACCTGATGTGAAGACTTTCGTTTTCTTTAAATTGAGGTGCAATCAATACTAAAGAGTGTAGTCTTTGATCTTCTTCACTATGTGTTTCAAATCCTCTTTACTTTCAGCAAGCAAGGTTATGTCTTCTGCATATTGCAGATTGTTAATGCGTCTTACTCCAATTCTGATGCCACATTCTTCTTATAATACAGTATTTCAGAGTATGTGCTCAGCATACAGACTGAGTAAGTATGGTGAAGGGACATATCCCTAGTGTGCACCTTTCATGATTTTAAAAACATTCAGTATCCCCTTTTTCTGTTCAAACAATTGCTTTTTGGTCAATGTGCAGGTTCTTCATGAGCACAATTAAGTGTTGTGGAATATCCATTCTTTGCAACGTTACCCATAGCTTGTCATGATCCACGTAGTTGAAAGCTTTGCATAATCAATAAAGCACAAGAAAAATCTTTCTGGTATTCTCTGTTTTCAAGCCAGATCCATCTGATACCATCAGTGATATCCTTTGTACCATGTCGTTTTCTGAATCTAGTTTGGATTTCTGGAAGCTCCCTGTCCATGTACTGTGCAATCATTTAAATTGTCTTCAGCAAAAATTTACTAGCATGTTTTGTTAATGATACTGTTCGAGGATTTCTGCGTTCTGTTGGGTAACCTTTTCCTGGAATGGGTACAAATATGGATCTCTTCCACTCCGTTGGTCAGGTATCTGTCTTCCATATTTTTTGAAATAGGCAACTGAATGTCTCCAGTGCTGCATCAATCTTTTGAAAAATTCAATTTCAATTTCTATCCAATCAATTCCTGGAGCCTTGATTTTTGCAAATACATTCATGCTGCTTGGACTTCTTCCTTCAATTCCACTGGTTCTTGATCATATGGTACCTCGTGAGATGACTGAACATTGACAAATTCTTTTTGATACAGTGGTTCTGTGTGTCAATTCCATCTTCTTTTTTATGATTTGCATGTTTATTCAAATTATGTTCAGATAAGTGGCATATACTGTCCAAATAAAAAGATGGGTAAAATTCACTTTTTAATAAAAATCAGTTAATGACAACTGTTTAGTTTCTTGTTGTTTTGTTTTTTAAATGAGATTGTTAAAACAGATTTCTAAGTCTGTAGACTTATAAGAAAAACTCTTGGTCTCTTTTAACTTCTCCAAGTTCCTTCAAAGGGGGGAACACCACTTTAAAAGCCATTTATTGCATCCTGAATCTACTGATGCTATTGAGTTCAATAACTGTTGCAGTTTGTATATTATCTCCATGGACAAATAAGAAACCACAGTTCTTAAAGCATTTTCTTACAGTTTCTTTCTTAATCATTTTGATCAATCATTTAAGAAATAAAATTGCATCAAGGACATTGCTTACCCCTGAAATTTCTGATACCATATTGCACCTCTCAATGTTGGCAATCACTTTTTTTTTTTTAATTTAAGGTTTTTATTGTGGATTGGGTAAAAGTTTACAGGACAGATCATCAGTTTTACCTTCAACAAATCATACAACTTGTTTCATTACAATGATTATAATCCCCTCCAAGTACCATTAGTTGACAGTGTTTCTCTCTATTTACTTTAGCTCTTTCTTTTTTAAAAACTCAGGCATATATAATACTTCACACCACCAAAGGGCACATTCTGCAAGTCTGTCTCCTGGCCACCAGCTCTTAGTCCCTCTCTTCCCATGAATCTAGAGTCCTCAGCTGCTCCCTCTCTACATGTCCCCATCTCTGCCTCCATCTGTGGTGTCACTGCTTCCCTGGATAAGGTCTCTCATTCCACTTGTGCTCTTCTCCCTTGATGATCCCAGGGTCCTTTCTTTCTAGACTGTAAGATTAACCTCTCCCCTGTTTTTGTTACAAAAATTCTACCTTTACAACTGTGACAGTCGCAATTAGTCATGATAACAATTACGCACTATTGAATTATAAGAATTTTATCCCCATCTCTTTTAACCAGACACATCTAGACAAGATGGAAACTATTCAGCGAGGACTCTTTGTTTCCCTACACACTATTAAACTAAGCTCTCCCTTGAAAACTTGTAAGCTAGTCACTTTGTGCCTTTATTGCCCCCTCTTTTTAGGTAGCCAATGTCTAAGTTGCCCATCCTTATCATCCCTGTGTACAGAGGAGATTGCATTGATACCTGATGTGATTCCTTTGTTTTCCATTTATTGAGATCCAGGTGTATAGTTGTCTTTTATGCTGTGGAAAATGGTGTTTGCAATGAATAAGTCATTGGTCTTTCAAAATTCTATCATGCTACCTCAGCATCATTTCTATCATCAAGGGCATATTTTCCAATTGTGGATCCTTCTTCTTGCTTCCAACTTTTGCATTCCATTCATCATTAATTATCAATTCACCTTGATTGCATGTTTGATCAATTTCAGAGTGAAGAAGTTGGTAGACTTCTTCAATTTCTTCATCACTGGCTTTATTGGTTGTTGCATAATGTGAATCCTAATATGGGTATAATCCTATCACAGACAGGATTTATCTTGCCTCAATAACTATTGAAATATTCTTTTTGAGGATGAATGGGACACCCTTCCTTTTCATTTTGTTGTTCCCAGCATGGTAAACCATATGATTTACTATGATACCTTGCTGGTATTTAAAATACTGGTGGTTTAGCTTTCAGCATTACAGCAACACACAAGTCACCACAGTACACAAACTGACAGATGAGTGATAGTTGCATTGTGCTATCATCTATTAAATGAGTTGCTAATATATTTTCTAATATTATTAAACTTTTAAAAATTTTAATTTGGCCTTTTGGGATAAATTCTTCAAAGATTATGGGCATGTTTTTTGGTTGTAGAATGAATCAATAGGAGAAAGACTTTTATTAAATAACAACATTATTGTTGTGTGCCATTGAGTTGGTTCAGACTCTTAGGGTCCCAAGGAGCAGCTAGTGGATTTGAACAATTGATCTTGTGTTTAGCAGTTCAGTGTTTATCCTACAGTGCCACACCATGACTCCATACTATCTGACAATTTCACCACTGGTTGTTTTACTAGGGTTCACTGATAATTTCTAAAAAGTTTTGTTGCACCAGATTCTATGCTACACTGCAAGGTGCAGAGATTTAGTACTTTCCCTTGTGGAGCTCATGTTCTTTTGTGTAAGAAGAGACACATAACCAATGTCTCCTAAAATCTGTAGTGAGGGTGCTGATTGTAGTATGACTAGCATATTGTCAACATAGAGAAGAAACTCATTACCTGGTCAGGGGTTGGGTATATTTGGAGTGTGAACAAAATGTTAGAGAATGCTTTCTGAATGAGATCATATTAAAGGCCACATTGCAGTGAGCCAGGTTAAATGAGGGGAGGAATGAAAGATGGGAGAGAGAAGGACATTCTAGTTGGCAGGAGCAAGATAAAAGGGTGGGGAAGGGGGATCCTAAAATAATAGTAGAAACATCTCCTTCTTCCATAAGTTAATAGAGTCCTGTATTTTGAGAAAGAATCCAATAAATAGTGAAAAGTTAGGAAATATCACTTAACCCTTCTTGCCTTTCTTTTTTAAAATGAAAGAACAGGCTAAAACATCTTTAATGCTTCTTCATACCCCTTATATTATGTGATTTATATATTTAATTAACACAAGAGAACAAACTGTTAGATTGTCTGCTATTAATGAATAGATATTATCTTCCAGAAAACAATTAAACTGTTTTTTAAACATAATTTCTAGATCAGAATATTAGACTAGTAGAGACCTTTCCCATCAAGTAATCTGATTACAATCAGTTTTACTACACAGAGAGTTATTTTCTCAGAAAATTCCCTGGGAAGCACTTTTCTACATACCAAGCAATAGCTATGGTCTTGTTGTTAAGTGCCGTTGAATTGGTTCTGAGCCATAGTGACCCTATATAAAGTTTCCAAGGAGTGGCTGGTGAACTTGAACCGCTGACCTTGCGGTCCAGTGCATTTACAGCACGACACCAGGACTCCATATGGTCCTACTATGGGAGAAATTGAAGCATTTATACCATGTTTTTGTACTAATATATATCATCTAGACTTCAATAAAGCAATGGACAGAGATGGAAACCCAAGTTTTCAGGGCTGATGTGTTAGTTTCATGATGCCATTCATGCCTCATGATCCTTCTAACTTCCCATTCCCAAGTTGTAGCATTGGCTTCCTTCTCAAGAAATATCTTGTGTTCAAAGAGTGGCTGCTGAAGTTTTGTTCAAAATATGAACACAGTCAGAAAGAACAGGATGGGGAAGAGGGTAGAAGGCCTGTGTCGGCTGAACCAGCCACCAACAGCTTCTGCTTACATTTTTATTGGCAGAATTTAATCATAGTACCACCTCATGAGGTTTTCTGCTCCCATAAAGATTTACAGCCTCAGAAACCCTGTACAGGGTCACTATGAGTTGGAACCAACTCCACGGCACATAACAACAACAACAAACCAGCCCCTATATGCAGAGTAGAACTGCTCCATAGTGTTTTCAAGACTGTGACATTTTGGAAGCAAATTTCCAGATGAGTCTTCTGGAAAACCTGTGAGTGATTTTAAACTGCCAATTAGTAATCAATTGGTGAACTACTTATGCCACCCACAGATTCCAAGCTGCTACGTGTTAGATGTGATCTAGCCAATTTTCTATTTATAGCAAGCCATGTGACAAATTAGAACCACCCATAGGGTTTTCTAGACTGTAATCTTTAGGCCTGGTGTGGCGTTGCGGGTTAATTTGCTGAACTGTAAGGTTGGTGGTTCAAGCTCACCAGCTGCTTTTTGGAAAGCCTATACATGGTCACTATGAGTTGGAACTGACAACAGTAACAACTGTGTTTATGGGAGCAGATCACCACCAAGTCTTTCTCTCACTGGGTGCATTCAAACTCCCAACCTTCCAATTAGCAGCTGAGTATTTAACCATTGCTTTTTCGCAATTTATTAGTTGCAGTACAATTTTCTTTCTGAGCTCCAGACTAGATTAATGACTTTCTTAAAACTATCAGTGTTATTTTTCTCCCCACAAGGATTATTGGTTCTGTTGTTGTTGTTGGTGGTGTGCTGTGGAGTCGGATCCAACCCATAGTGACCCTCTACAGGGTTTCCGAGGCTGTAAATCTCTACAGGAGTAGAAAGCCTCATCTTTCTCCCGTGGAATAGCTGGTAGTTTCAAACTGCTGACCTTGAGATTAGCAGCCTGATTTGTAACCTCTACGCTACCAGAGCTCCTTAGTTCTGTTGGCAAGTGGCAATTAGGTTTCAAGTCACTATGAACCTGTATAATAGATGAAAGTAGCCCTACATGGTATCCTGGTGTGGTGCTGTGAATTAATGTGCTGGACTGCAAAGTCAGTTTGAGCCACAAGGTCTGTCGTTCAAGCTCACCAGCTGCTCCTAGGAAACCCTACATAGGGTCACTATTGGTCAGAAGCTACTCGACAGCGCTTAACAGCAACAACAACAACAGCAACTTGATTAAAATATAGGTGTTGGTAGATCAGAAATTCCACTTGACCATTCCACTTACTCCTCAAAGTTTTCATTGGAAGAGAGAGTTTCTGAGACTCTTCCTGGCTTTAACATTTCACATGTCATCAGTAAGACAGAGATCAAACTCTGGATGCTCTTAGAAGCCATATGGTACCATTTGGAATAATATCAAGGCATTGTAACAATATATGAAATGCACTTTGAATTGTTATCTTTTTTTTTTTAAAGCAAATAAATCATACTACTCTGTATTTTTAATATTTATTTGCATTAATCTCTATGTTTTACTAATCTTCTTACTACATCCTTATCAAAAAGTGGGAACGATGTGAGGCTTCTAGAAAAATTTCAGAAGTTTACAAAAATTTAGGTTTTTACATTTTCTCCTAGCTTTTTTGGCCTCATATGTGGATTTTTAACTTCTTTTTTTGGTCTCTGCCCAACACTTAATTCACCTTTACAACATTACACACAGTCTATGGGGAGAGTAGTAATGTTTTTACTTCATAGGTTACCATAATAGGAGGTCAGTGAAAAATCAAACATGGCTTTGAAAACTTAAGAGTCAAAAGATACTCAAAAAACTGGGCATGTGGATTGAGAACTAGATGGGTGGTCACCCCAACCCAGACAATCCAGCAGTAGTCTAACCACATAACAGACCAGGGGAAACTCCAAAGTTGCTAAGTAAGAAGCTGGTTTTATTTTATTTAATTTTTTTCAAGACTTCTATTTTCAGTCACTATTATCAAGGGGTAGAAAATGTGCTGATGTCTTGAGTTACTTCATATTAGACTTTTATATAAAGCATTTTATGGAGACATAAAATGCATTTATATTTTAGGGGTTTATGAACATCAAACAATACTTAAGTATTCAGTGCTTTTCAAGTCCATAAATTGATATCACCATAAATAATCATTAATTTTTGCATAATGCATATTTAAAATGTAAATAAATGTTTTAGTGAACTAATGTATAGTTTCATTGTTTAATTCGTAATGCTTGCGGTGGAATCTTAGATTTATTAAAATCTTATTTAAATTGTATTAAATCAAAATTAGTGAAGTATTTGATTTTGTTTGAAATAATTTTTAGAGTTAATATTTGTAACATTCTGAAGAATTTAAAAATTAATTAGGAATTTGAAATTTTTAAACTGTATGAATTACTGAGTTCTCTACATCCATTTTCATATGAAAATGTTGCATAGTGACAGTTTGATTTTTGATCATTAAATTAAAACACCAGCATCCATGTTTAATTACTTTACCTGTTACATGGAATATTTGTCACTCACATTAATTTTATCAACTTTTGTGGTAGTTCGCCTTTAAGATAGAATTAGAGAATATATATGTTAAGTACTGTGGTGGAGTCAGTTCTGACTCACAGTGACCCTGCACAGGGTTTCTCAAGCTGTAAATCTTTACGGGAGCAGAACATCTCATCTTTCTCCTGCTGAACTGCTGGTAGTTTCGAACTGCTGACCTTAAGGTTAGCAGCCTGATTTGTAACCACTACACTACCAGAGCTCTCTCTCTCTCTCTCTCTC
>NW_006408745.1:1239234-1241300 GCF_000296735.1 Chrysochloris asiatica | reverse complement strand
TCATCAGTTTTACATTCAACAAATCATATACTTTGTTTCATTACAATGATTATAATACCTTCCATGTACCATCAGTTAACAGTATTTCTTTCTTTTCATTTTATCTCTATCTCTCTCTTTTTTAAACACTTGTACATATATAATGGGAGTCCTGGTGTGGCACTGTGGGTTAATGCACCAGACTGTAAAGCTGTTTGAACTGCAAGGTTGGCAGTTCAAGCTCACCAGTTGTTCCTCGGAAACCCTATACAGGGTCGCTAAGGGTAGGAATTGACTCAATGGTGCTTAACAACAGCAACAACAAAGAGAAAGAAAAGAAAGAACTAAAATGGATATCAAAAGAGACTCTGAGACTTGCTCTTCAGCATAGTGAAGCTAAAACAAATGGAAGAAATGAGGAAGTGAAAAAGCTGCACAGAAAATTACAAAGGGCATCTAGAGAAGACAAAGCCAAGTATTATAATGAAATATGCAAAGACCTGGAGATAGAAAACCAAAAGGAATGGACACACTCAGCATTTCTCAAGCTGAAAAAAAAAACTTCAAGCCTCAATTAAATTACTGAAAGATTCTATGGGTAAAATATTGAATGATGCAGAAAGCATAAAACAAAAATATGGAAGAAATATACAATCACTGTACTGAAAGAAATGGTCAATGTTGAATCATTTCTAGATGGAGCATGTGATCAAATGCCAATTGTATTGAAGGAAAAAGTCCAAGTTGCAGTGAAGGCATTGACAAAAAACAAAACAAAACTCCAGGAATTGACTGAATACAAATTGAATATTTCCAAAAAACTGATGCAACCTTGGAAGCACTCACATGTCTATGCAAAAAAATCTGAAAGACATATATCTGGCCAACTAATTGGAAGAGATTCGTATTTGTGCCTATTGCAAAGAAGGTAAAGCAAAGGCAAACACAATATCATTAATATATTATGCAAGTAAAATTTTGTGGCTAATAATTCAAAACTGATTGCAGTAGTACATCATCAGGGAGCTGACAAAAATTCAAGCTGGATTCAGAAGGGGACATGAAATGAAGGATATAGTTGCTGACATCAGATAGGCCTCCACTGAAAGGAGAGAATACCAGAAAGATGTTTACTTGTGTTTAGTGACTATGCAAAGACTTTTGACTGTTTGGATCATAATAAACTATGAACAATAATGCTATGAATGGATATTCTAGAACACTTAATTTACTCATGAAAAACCTGCATATAGTTCAAGAGGCGGTTGTTCAAACAGGACAAGGGGATGCTAAAAGACTTAACAGCAGTATGCTTTCCCCATGCTTATTCAGTCTGTATGCTGAGCAAGTAATCCAAAAAGCTAGATTAAATGAAGAAGAATATAGCATCAGATGACTATACACATGGACCTTGCCAGATGGAACACATAGAAATCAAATTGACTACATCTGTGGAAAGAGAAGTTGGAAAAGCTCCATATCATCAGTGAAAACAAGGCCAGGGACAGACTGTGGAACAGACCATCAATTACTCCTATGCAAATTCAAATTAAAGCTGAAGAAAATGAAAACAAGTCCACTAGTGCCAAAATATGACCTTGAATTTATCCCACCTGAATTCAGAGACCATCTGAAGAACAGATTTGTTGCATTAACCACTAAAGACCGAAGACCAGAAGAGTTGTGGGATGACATCATGAACATTATACATGAAGTGAGCAAAAAGTCATTAAGAAGACAAGAAAGAAGGAAAAGGTCAAAATGGATGTCAGAAGAGGCTCTGAAACTTGCTCTCCAGCGTAAGAGAAGCTGAAGCAAATAGAAGAATTGAAGAGGTCCAAGAACTGAACAGAAAATTTCAAAGATCAGCTCGAGAAGATAAAACCAGGTACTGGTTACGAATCGGGCTGCAAACCTTAAGGTCAGTGGTTCGAAACTATCAGCCGCTTGGTGGGAGAAAGATGAGGCTTTCTACTTCCGTAAAGATTTACACCCTTGGAAACCCTGTACAGGGTCGCTATGGGTCGGAACCGACTCGAAGGCACTTAACAACAACATATGCATATGTGAATGTTTATACGCATTTG
>NW_006408745.1:1238264-1238783 GCF_000296735.1 Chrysochloris asiatica | reverse complement strand
GATGGAATGAAAATTGAAATCTTTCAAGAAAGTGAGGCAGCACAAGAGGCACTCACTCATCTCTGCCAAGAAATTTGGAAGACAACTGTCTGGCCCACTGGTTGGAAGAGATCCATATTTGTGCCCATTCCAAAGATAGGGGACCCAACAGAATGCGGAAATCATCAGACAATCTCTTTGGTATCTCAAGCGAGTAAAGTTTTGGAAAGGTAATACAGAAACGGCTACAATCATACATTGACAGAGAACTTCCAGAAGTCCAAGCTGGATTCAGAAGAGGCCGTGGAACGAGAGATATCATTGCTGATGTCTGGTGGATCTTGGCTGAAAGCAGAGAATATCAGAAAGTTGTTTACCTATGCTTTATTGACTATGCAAAGGCTTTTGATTGTGTAGATCATCACAAGATATGGACAACATTGAGAAATATGAGTATTCCAGAACACTTAATTGTACTTCTGAGGAATCTGTACCTGGATCAAGAAGCAGTAGTTCGAACAGAGCATGGGAACACTGAAT
>NW_006408745.1:1215411-1237719 GCF_000296735.1 Chrysochloris asiatica | reverse complement strand
CAGAGAAAAAGAGGAAGACCCCCAACAAGATAGATCGGCCAGGTGGCATCATTGATGGCGTCAAGTGTGGCAGCAGTATGAGGTTGGCCCAGGATCAGACATTGTTTCATTCTGCTGTGCATGGGGTCGCTATGAGTCGGTTCTGACTCAATGGCACCTGACAACAACAACAACAAATAGCATCAGGAATGGAGGAAGACACATTATTAACAACCTGTAATATGCAGATGACACAGCCTTACTTTCTGAAAGTGAGGAGGATTTGAAATACTTCCTGATGAAGACCAAACAGTATAGCCTTCAGTATGTATTTCATCTCAATATAAAGTATGCAAAAATCTTTATAATTGGACCAATAAATACCACCATGATAAATGGGGAAAAAGAATAAAGTTGTCGAAGGTTTCATATTCCTTGGATCCACAAGCAACATTCATGGAAACAGCAATCAAGAAATCAAATGACGTAGTACACTAGGCAAATCTGCTACACAAGTCCTCTTAAAAGTGTTGAAGAGCAAAGATACCAATTTGATGACTAAAATGTGCCTGACTCAAGCCATGGTATATTCAGTAGCCTTAAAGGTATATGAAAGTTAGATAATGAATAAGGAAAAACATAGAAGAATGTATGCATTGGAATTATGGTATTGAAGAAGAACATTAAAGTACCATGAATTGCCAGAAGAACAAACAAATCTGTATTGGCTAAAAGTACAGCATAATGTTCCTTATAAGGGTGAATGGCAGCACCTCATCTCTCATACTTGGAACATGTTGTTAGCAGAGACCAGTCCTTGGAGAAGGACATCATGCTTGGTAAAATGAAGGGTCGATGCAAAAGAGGCAGACAGGATGGATTGACACAGTGACAGCAACAATGGACTCAAACATAACAACAATTATGAGGATGGTGCAGGACAGGCAGTGTTTTATTCTGTTATGCATAGGGTTACAACAGAGTTGGAACTGACTTGATGGAACTTAAAAACAAAAACCAACTTGCTTGAAATTTCAACAAAGGTGCTTCATTCCTCCACATACACCCAAGTTTGTACTCTTTCTCCTTTTTTTCTGTACATTTTCCTGGGAAATATCCCTAATAAGAAAGTTACTTTCAAGCAGAATGAATAAATACATTGAAGGTTTAGTTTAAAATTTATGCCTACATTGTCCTTGAATAGCAGCAATATTTTCCATCTTTCAATAACATTATAGATTTTTTATCATATTTCTCAGTCCTGCATATAATTACTTTACTTTTTTAACCCATATTGTAGTTAATGCAATTATTTAACACTTTACTAATCCCAACCAGTGACCTTAGCATATTGTAGTCATATTGTAGTATAAATCTTTACCAGTACTTTATATTTTTAAAGGTATTGTCAACATCTAAACTGGGCAAATGTTTCTTTGGAAAACCCAGTATATTGTTACCAGTCCTGTTAAACAATTGCAGTTGTTGTACAAATATCAATTTCATATGTGTATCATAATCATGATAAAGACAGCATGACTTCATGGAGCTGTGTAAACCCCAGGTGATCTTTTGCATTCTCAGTATATTCAGAAACTTGTTAAGGTCATAGAGTACTTAGGATTCTAGTATTTTAGTTGTTTTAAAAATTTATTCTAAAAATGTAACTTTCATAAAAATGCATAGAATAATAGAATACCTGTTGTCCAATTGGAGCCCTGATGGCCCAGTGATTTAAGTGCTAGATTCTAGCTATACAATTGGAAGTTCCAAACTACCAAATGTACTACATGTTAGAAAGATGCAGGAGTCTGCTTTCATAAAGATTCACAGTCTTGGAACCCCATGTGGCAGTTCTACTGTGTTCTATAGGGTCACTATGAGTCAGAATCAACTCAATGGCAGCATATTTGGGCAATTTGGGTTATTGCCCAATCACTCAAAAGGAAATAATTGTTAAATTTTTGTCATATTTGTTTCCCATTAACTCTGGTGTTGTGCTGCAAGATAATGCACTGGACTGCAAGGCTGGTTTGAACCGTAAGGTCAGTGGTTCAGACTCACCAGCTGCTCCTTGGAAATCCTATGCAGGGTGGGAACCGACTCAATGACACTTAACAACAACTAATATCAGTCCCTTTTCACTTTTTCAGTCTCTAGACAATCTCTACTGTGAATATGTTGTATATTTTTTAGTTCATTTTTATTTTAGCATATATTATAAATGATCTGTAGTATTTTTGTTTTAAAATGTTTCATTAATTGCATCCTGAAAATGTTCCATTATAACTCAATGTTATTTTTTGAGAACTGTTATTGTTAGGTACTATCGACTCAAAGCTGGCCCTGTTCCAACCTCATAATTGTTGCTATGGTTGAGCCCTTTGTAGGCATGGTGTCAATCCATCTCACTGAGGGCCTTCCTCTTTTTCTCTCACCCTCTACTTTTCCAAGCATGACATCCATCTCCAAGAACTAGTCCTTCTCAACAACTTGTACAAAGTACATAAATTGAAGCCTTACCATCATTACTTGTAAGGCGTATTCTGCTTTACTTCTTCTAAAACCAAGGACGTTTGCACCACTTCTTCATGCAACTTACTGATTCCTTCAGGTCCTGCTTGAGTCCAGTCTCTTGTATACCATTTCATTTAATAACGAAGTGCTAACATCATGTCCAAATTTATGACTCTGTGGATCACGCAACACTCAGCTCATGATAGGTAGTTCAGACCACATGGTGACTAGGTAACCTATAGCTAAATGTTCACAGCCTAATAAAGCCCAGTAATAGAGCAATAGCTATTTCTCAAAAGGAGAGTAGTTATCTATACAGAATGACAAACTTTACTCTCAAATCTTAATGGACTGCATGTGATTCATCAAGATGAACTTGCCAAAGACTCCAATTGTATTCTATTTGCCACTGACAGTTCAAACACCATTGGGTCAGCTGGATCAGATGGCCAAAGTGTCTGATTCACAGAGTTATTGCTGGAGCCAACACAACTGCTGGAACTATCACAACTGGGGCCAACTGCCGTGTTTGACAATTGGCTTATTTCCGTGACCCACATGGAGAGATTAAACCCAAGTAAGAGTGACGGGAGATGAGAAGTAAAAGAAATACACAAGACACATTTGATATATAGTATAGTTAGGGCCAGGTGGGACACAGTACTCTGATAGAGATACTGTGACACAGACCTAGGCAGCATGTTTATTTTATACACAGCTTAAGGGGAGGTGCTTGGGGGCAGGGAAAAGAATAACATTTGGTGTTATGATGCATATAGTAAACAGGACTTTATTAGAAGAATGTAGTTGCTAGGAAAACAGAGATAAGGTGGCTAGAATGTTGTGCAAGCTGTGCTGAAGGACACAGCTAAATACAAGGAAAGACCTTGCAAGTTCCCAGACCCGTGAAGCAGCCCTGAAAGATCCCGATGTGGTGGAGGGCATACTTTGACTTGAAAGAAGCCCGAGTTTTTGGACCACAACTGTCCAGTTGCAATCATTCAGTTAAATTACCCCAAGTCAGGGCCCTTTGGCTCAGCTGCTCCCAACAAGTTATAAATTTGAACATGACAGCAGCATTCCGCCTTTAAATGGAAGTGGTATATAAGAGATTGGACTCATATACATGGCAGCTGATATGTCAGTCTGAACCTGTTACAGACCCTTCACTTATTCTGGGCCTCACTCAATGCTAGCAGCTTTTTTAGTCACTTGATAAATGGGTAAGAGTAGTACATCCAAGTAAGGGATATGTTGCCTCTAAAATCCAAATAGGTCTACTGGGCATTGTGCTTCATTTTAGTTGTAGGAGGGGCCAGATGCAACAACTTACCCTTCACTTTAGAAAGAATAACTTCACATGTCCCTTACCATTGTAATCCTAAAATTTTCACTGAGGTGCAAGGTGCCTGATTTTTTTGTTAGATTGATTGCCCATCCTCTAACATGTGGCACTGTAGGATAAGCACTCAACTACAAAGTCTGTTTGAAATGCAAAGTTGGTCATTCAAACTCATCAGCTGCTCTTCAGAAACCCTATACAGGGTTGCTATGAATCAGAACTGACTTGATGACACTTGACAACAGCAACAACAACATGCAAATACCTTAGTGATAAATCTAGAGTCATTGATACTTTTTTACTAGATTTTATCAGCATAATGTCATCAATGTAATGGAGCAATGTGCTATCTTGTGAGCTCCTTGATTGTTGTTGGTGTTGTTACGTGCTGTGGAGTCAGTTCTAACCCATAGTGACCATGTATAGGGTTTCCAAGGAGTGGCTGGTGAGCTTGAACCACCAACCTTGTGGTTCAAACTGACATTGTAGCCCAATACATTAACCCATAGCACCATACCAGGACTCCTTGACTGGTAGAGGGTACCAATCCATACTGAATGCCTTATCCCAACCCTAACAGTTTTCTCCCTTTTAAAACATCTTTTCTCTTAGTATTTTCTATCTTTCCCCTCCCAGACTCCTTTGCTTTCTTTGTGGACTTGACTTGAGAATTTGGTGTTCTTTTGTACTAGGCAGTCATGATCAGAGTCTGCCTAGCCTTCAAATCTTGGAAAATAGAGGGTGAATATTTCTTCCCTGAAGTTGTCTGGTCTCATGATCAAAGCTGGTTGAATTCCTCCCGAGACCTCTGATTACCAAAGGGATGTCAGTGAGAAGAAGACTCATTAAGTCAGACCAAGGTCCTAGGATAATGTCCCCTGGGGCAATGGTTTCTGCTTAATCTATACTTCATAATTGTTGTTGTTGAATCCGTTCTGACTCATAGTGACCCTGTATAGGGTTTCCGAGGAAGGCTGGTGGGTTTGAACTGTTGAAACTGACCTTGTGGTCCAGTGCTTTATTCTATAGCACCACACCAGGACTCCCATATCTCATAATTTGCTGTTGTTATTAAGTGCTGTCAGATCAGTTCCAATTCATAGCAACCCTGGATACTGTTTCCAAGGAGCAGCTGGTGAGTTTGAACCACCAACCTTGTGGTTCAAATCGATATCATAATTGCTGTTGTTGCTAAGTGCTGTTAAGTCAGTTCTAACTCACAGCAACTCTGTATAGACTTTCCAAGGATCAGCTTGCAAACTGCTGACCTTGTGGTTCAAACTGACCTTACAGTCCAGTGCTTCATCCCCCAGTGCCATACCAGGACTCCAGACCTCATAATTGTTGTTGTTGTTGATAGATGCCATCGAGTCAGTACCGACTCATAGTGACCTTATGCACAACAGAATGAAATACTACCCGGACCTGGGCCAACCTCACAATTGTTGATGCTGCCACTTTGCCAATCCATCTTGCCAGGGGTCTTCCCCTTTTTCTCTGACTCTCCACCTTACCAAACATGATATCCTTCTCCAGTGATAGTCACTCCTGAAAATATGTCCGAAGAATAAGAGACGAAGTTTGGCCATCCTTGTCTCCAAGGAGCACTCTGGCTGTACTTCTTCCAACACAGATCTATTGGTTCTTTTGGCAGCTCATGGCACTTTCAATATCCAACTCCAACACCATAACTCAAAAGCATCAATTTTTCTCTAGTCTTCCTTATTCACTGTCCAGCTTTCACATGCATATGAAGTTATTGAAAACACCATGGCTTGGGTCAGGTGCACCTTAGTCTTCAAGCTGGCATCTTTGCTTTTCAACACTTTAAAAAGGTCTTGTACAGCAGATTTGCCTAATGCAATACGTTGTTTGATTTCTTGACTGCTGGTTCCATAAGTGTTTATAGTTGATCCAAAGAAGAATGAAGTCCTTGACAACTTCAATCTTTTCTCTGTTGATAAGCATGTTGTTTATTGGTCCAGTGGTGAGGATTTTTGTTTTCTGAGTGAGATGCAATCCATACTGGAGGCTGTGGTCTTCAATCTTCACCAGTAAGTATTTTAAGTCCTCTTTACTTTCAGCAAGCAAGGTTGTATCATCTGCATTTCACAGGTTGTTAATGAGTCTTCCTCCTATTCTGATGCCACGTTTTTCTTCATATAACCCAGCTTCTCGGATTATTTGCTCAGCATACAGGTTGAATATGTATGGTGAAATAATGCAACCCTGAAATATACCTTTCTTAATTTTAAACCATTCAGTGTGCCCATGTTCTGTTTGAACAACTGCCTCTTGGTCCATGTACAGATTCCTCATGTGCACAATTAAGTGTTCTGGAATACTCATACTTTGCAGTGTTGTCCATAGATTGTTATGATCTACACAATCGAAAGCCTTTGTGTATTCTTTCTGGTATTCTCTGCTTTCAGCCAAGTTATTTCAGCTGATTCAATAGGTATTTAATTAGTGTCACCCTGATGACATTTTTATTCTCTTGAACCTTATAGGTGGTTATAGAAATAGATAATAAGTTAGTGATGAATGCTACTAAGGACTGATACAGCAATATAACTGATGGCGATAGTACATTGTTATATTGAATAGTCACTGAAATTTCTCACCTAGAGTACCATTTGAGCATAGAATTTGAGGGAGTGATGGAGTTAGTCATGTAGATATTTTGAAGGAAACTTTTCTAGGCTGATGAAACTATAGTTTCAAAGAAGCAGGAAGGTACTTGGAATATTTGAAGAGTATCCAAGTGTCCAGTGTTGGCACTAGATGACAATTAGAAGGAGAATGGTAGGAGATAGTTTGTGGGGTTGTTTTCAAGAGGTAATTTAGAGTTTTCTGTTGCACTGTAGCATAAGCACTGGACTTCAAGTTTGGTTTGAACCATAAGGTCGGAGATTCAAACTCAGCAACTTCTCCTCAGAAACTCTATACGGGGGTGCTATGAGTCAGAACAGACTTGATGACACTTAACAACAGCAGCATGATGTAGTAAGACTTTGAGGCTCATTCTGAGTGACGTGGGAGGGCAATGTATGTGTGATAGCAAAGTTGGATATGAATATATTTTATAAAAATATATGGAAAATAGACTGTAAAAGGGAAAGAAACACAGTTAGAAGCAGTTGAGTCTATTGCAGTAGTATAGATGATAGAAAATGATTTCAACTAGGTGTTAGGAGTAATTGTCATTAAGTGGTTGGTTAGGAATATAATTTGATAGAGTAGCTCATGGGATTTATTGATATGTTACAGGTGAGGCGTAAAAAAAGGAAGAACCTATGATAAAATTTATATTGGTAACATAAACAACTGAAATCATGGAGATGCCATTTTTGAAATGAAGAAGAATGCAAGAAGTGTATGTCTGGAGGTAGAAGAGGAAATAAGAGTTTGAATTTAGACATACTAAGTTTGAGATGCTTTCAGACATGTAAGTGAATAGATCAAACAGTCGTGTATGTATCTGTAGTTCAGGAGAAAGAGAATGATTAAAATGTAAGAATCATTACTACAGAAAACCAGTTGCCATCAGCTCATTGGAAACTCATGATGACCTCATCATGTGTCACACTAGAACTGTGCTCCATAGAAATTTCAATGGCTGGTTTTTTAGAAGTAGAAAAATAAGTTTTCCCTCCTAGTTTACCTCATTCTTAAAATATACTTAAAAATGGCCTCTTTTGTGCTGCCATTTTCTAGTGTCATCTAGAATCTCAGAGTAAAGCTGAAGTTTTGTCATATTTTTTAGTTCAGAAAGAAAATAAAGATTCCATGAAGTATAGTTTCAGAGAACTAGGTTAGTTGTTGTTTAAGTACCATCGAGTCAGTTCCGAACCATAGAGACCCTGAATAGGGTTTCTGAGGAGTGGCTGGTGAGCTTGAACTGCCAACCTTGCAGTTCAAAGTGACCTTAGAGTCCAGCACATTAACTCATAGTGCCACACTAGGAGAACTGTGTAAAAAGTTTCCAATTTTCTGATATGAGAGATAGTTGGCATTTTTTCCTCTTTCACCTTTTAAAATGTCAGAATCAAATAGAGATTTGTTTGGGTTAAAGTTCAAAATAACTTCATTATATATTAGTGAGCTCAGAGCACCCAGCAAATAATAGGTAAATTGAGACTTCCACATATTGAAACGGAAATCACTTTAAACTAAGAGTCAGAAGTCTTAAGTTTTGTACAGAACTCTGCTGTTTTCAATATGACTTTGTAGAAATCATTTAAATTAATTGAATCTTAATTTCTTCACCTATAGAATGTGGGTAAATATACCTGCCTTGTCTAGGACAAAACACTATTACCTTCCTCTAACCACAAGCATCAATATGTTGTGGTGAACATTTGAAAATATATGAGAAGACTAGATTTACTGGATAGATAGAGACTAGAGAAACCGGAGACTGTTGTCCTAATAACTTGGACCTGAATTCACACCCAGAGGTCATCTTTCAGCAAGGTAATAGATTGGCCTGTAATATAAACAATAACACCCATGAGAAAAGTTTTCCTTAGAGCAATTAATTAATCAAGGCCAGATCGGTAATATTTTCCCAAAAGCAATGATGAGAAGGCAAGGAAGGCAGGAAACCTGAAGAGATGGTAATGGTGAAGGAGGGGTGGAAATGGAAAGTGTACTGATGTATTTTGTGGACCTACAATGAAAGTCTTGGAATGAGTTATATACAAATTGTTAAATGGAAAAGTAATTTGCTGTATAAATGTTTATTTAAAACTTAATAAGGTGTTAAAAGAGTAAATATCCACACTTATCTGAAAAGTCCATTAACATAGTCCTCCCTTTCCTAACTACATATTTAAGAAAAGCCAGTCAGATTTTTGTACAATAGCGTAGTGGTTACGAATCGGGCTGTGAACCTTAAGGTCAGCAGTTCGAAATTACCAGCTGCTCTGCGGGAGAAAGATGAGGCTTTCTACTCCTGTAAAGATTTATACCCTCGGAAACCCTGTTACAGGGTCGCTATGGGTCGGAACCGACTCGATGGCACTTAACAACAACAAGTCAGATTTTTGTACATACTAAAGCCTACCCGGTATTGGAGTCCTGGTGTGGCTTTCTGGGATAAAGCACTGGATCTGGACCGCAAAGTTGATTTGAACCACAAAGTCAGTGTTTCAAACTCACAAGCCACTCCTTGGAAACCCTATACAGGGTCACTATGAGTCGGAACTCACTCAATGGCACTTAAAAACAACAACATAGCTTATGTAATAAGACTGAATGAAGAAGACATGCAAATGCAGTAGTCTTCTATTGAAACAGACAAGAAAGAGATTTACAAAAAAGTAAAACGATACTTTTTTCAGTAAATTGATTTTGGAAAACATATTTTTCACCAAAAAAATATATGTGAGGAAGCTGAGTTTTAGGTCAAACAACCTGTCTATTATCACATAGCAACACATTGAGACAAATGTTGAAGCAAGGGTTCTTTGATCCTAAAATGAAGCTGTTAGTATGTTCTGCAATATATAAAAAGTGAAGACACTCAACTGAGATGTAAAGATGGTTGTTCCTTTTTATGTCCATTTTAATGTCAGTGTCAGTTGGTTTCAGAGGAGGGGTGAAAAAATTCTCTTCAAACAATACAACTATGTGGCTTGTGTTTCATTCACTGTTTTGCTTTCAATTGCTTCATTCAGATGCTTTGCAGAGCACATATAACAGGGAACCAGCATCCAGTGGTTGATTACCAGTTTCCTCTAAGTTATACAGAAAAGCTGAGTAGTAAGTATTTTTTCACTTCTTTTATTATGCAAACATATTTGAGTTATGCAGAGTTTAAGTTAGGGCAGAGCAGTGCACTTAAAGTTTGCAAATATGCATTTACAAATTAGCTTGCTGCTAAAGTCACTTGTATTCCTAACACATCTAATGCTCTTCTGCTTAGCAGCAATGTTAAGGATGAACTTGAAAGACAGAAGTAGTTTTTTTATGCTAATGTGATATAAAAATGTCTTTGCTAAATAAGCAAGTCCTTCTGCAGCAAGGTTTGTTTGCAGTGATATCATGTAGAAGCATCCCAGCTGACAACCTATTGAGCCATGTTAGTCAAATGATAGAATATATACAGTATTAAATATACAGCAATACATTATAATGGAAAAAAATACCTGAGCAGCAGGGAGCCTTTAACACAGAACTCCACAGACCACTTAAATAGTGTAATCTGGCTTTCAAGTAGAGCATTCTGAAGAATCTCTATGAACCTTGCTTTGGGGTTTCAGAGAATCGGAATGATATTGAGCACAAAGCTCTGTTCTGGATCTCCCTGTCACTGAAACACTCATGCTGCTCTTCTACAAAGCCAGGTGGGATCATTTTTCTAGGAAGCATCAATTACTTCTGCTTTTGCTCAGAAATGGCACAGTTATTTTTAGATATATTTTCCACTGGTCTACAAAGTATTACAATTGCCGTAACATACTGGATAGTGTCATAATGGTGTAAAGATCCTTGAGCAAAATAGACCTCCTATGATGTTATCATATACATCCTTGAAATACAGCAGTATTATATATATCGTATAATTCCCTTGATAAATAGCAAGGTATCAATATAGGTGGTGAATAAACAAGTTGGAATTTTTACAGATTTCCAATATAAGTACGTTCTTTAGTGTTTTTTTCTAATTAGAGTCAGATTGTATAGTTTATAGTCTGGAATAGACATGTTTAACTAAAATGAACGGGTTCTTCCAGGTCCTAATCAAATCCTGAATGGTAAGTTAGTCACCTTTGGCAGTTACAATAACACAGCATCAGTTTAATAAATTATATTCTGATGATTAGATTTCCACTGGCAATTAATTTACAACTAGAGATGATTCTAGGTGTACAGATACTGTTCTGATGTGGTATACATGCACAGTCAATATATTTAACATAAGTATAGCATTGTAAAAAACTACTAACAATTAAAATCTTGTACAGTAAACTTCTTGAATGAGAAATTAAAACCTCAAATTTTGACTCTTTTTCCTTTTTTAAATTTCTTCAACTTATCTTCCCTGATAAGATCTATGATGTGAAGAAAATGAAGTGTTGGGTCATTATATTCTCATAATGGAAAATTTACCCCCAGTTCTTTTCAGCCATTTGCATGCAATTTCAAATAAGATCCTTTAGGACGAAAGACTAACACTTTAGTGTTTTGGCTAAGATCTGTGTTGAAAATCCCAATCTTTTACAGATCCATTCTTTTATCCATTTAGTCATCCATCTATCTATTTAAAGATCTGTTTCTTTCATTTGTTCAATAAATAAAGAACTCTTATTGTAATGAATTTTTTTTGTGTGTGTAGTTTCTTGGTCTTTAAAAATTACAAACCAAACGAGACACAGACTATAAAAATGACTCAACTTTCAGCAGAGATATTTGCTAATAATAATACACTCCAGTCAGCTAGACTTGGCCAGCCATCTCTGTTGCGTGTCTAGCTAAGATGGCAATTGAATTACTGTTCTGTCCTAAAGATTGTTGTTGACAAGCTCATGTAGGTACTATGCATTTGCATTGTAGTGAAATGCACTGTACCTAGGCTTCGGATAAACAGAAGATTTTGGTTTCCAAGCCTGTCAATGTTTCAGCTGTTAGCTACACACATATAATCTTTTTCAGAAAACTATAGAATTTATGTTCAGAATTCAACAGCAACAAACAAAAATGGAGTTATTGAGTCAAACTGAAAATGTCACTTATAAACTTTGGCAAGGATATGATGCTTAAGTCACTTTTTATTGGTCCTTTTTGTAGGTCTTATAATCTCTACCCTTACCTCGCTTACCTCACTTACCCTTGGTGTCTCTATTTTTAACAGATAAATCTATTTTAATAAATCTGTTATTCAAATTTCCCAAATTAAGTTATGAAATTCATTTAATTCTATGCATGTATTTACTAAATCAATTCACTTAAAAATAGTAAAATTCACTGAGTGAGGGATTTTTAAAGTCTTTTAAATTTTATTTAAGTGCATCAAATACATGAGACAAAGGTCTGAATCCAAGATTCTAAAGATGGTGCCAGCAGTGAGCAGACGCTGATACCAATTGCTCTTTAATTTCAGGAGACAGTTTTCCTCTTATCTGGTATAAAGCAGCTCATGTTCACTAATGAGTATGGCTTATACCCTTTAAGAGATGCTTATTATCACTGTCTGACTTAAGAAATGATTAGAAACATTTGATTTCTGAACTCTATAAAGTTCTCCACCACTCTGTCAGTTTGTCATTGTGGTAGCATGTATGGCTGTGATGCTGGAAGCTATGCCACTGGTTTTTAAAATACCAACAGGGTCTCATATATTGCACAGGTTTCAACGGAGCTTCCAGATTAAAACAGACTAGGAAGAAGGAGAGGCAAATTACTACTGAATGTTTATTCACTGATAATCTTATAAATAGAAGCAGAACATTGACAGATATAGTTTCTGAAAAAGAAAACATTATAAATAGCATCCAAATAGTGTCAGATATAGTGCCAGAAGATGAACCCCTCAGGTCGGAAGGCACTCAAAATGTCTCTGGCAAATTATCTGCCTCATCAAAGTAGAGTTGATCATGATGATGCAAATGGAGTAAAGCTTTTGGGATCTTCATTTTGGGACACAACCCAAAATGAGAAGGAACAGTTGTAAACAGCTGTTTATAAGATAATTAAAATGTGGGATGTGCAAATTATGACTCTAGGAAAATTAGAACTTGTTAAAATGAAATGGAACACACAAAGATTGATGTCCAAGGTATTAGTGAGCTGAAATTGACTGGCATTGGTCATTTTGGTTATGACAATCATATGGTTTACTTTGCTAGGAATGACAAATTGAAGAGGAATAACATTGTATTCATCATCAAAAAGAATATTTCAGGATCTATCTAGAACTGCAACACTATCTGAGATAGGATGATATTTATACTACAAGACCACTATTATTCAAATTTACACACTAATTGAAGAATGATACTAACTTATTCAGTCTGAAACTGACCAAACATTCAATCAAGATGTATTGATAGATACTGACGATTGGAATGTGAAGGTTGGAAACAAACAGGAAGAAGGATCATGCATTACAAAATATGGCCTTGGTGATAGAAATGATACTGAAGATTGCACGTAGAAGTTTGAAGACCAATGACTTATTCATTGCAAAACCCTTTCCAAAAACAACATAAAAGATGTCTATACACATGGACTTCACGAGAAGTAATACACAGGAATCAAATTGACTAGATCTGAGGGAAGAGACAGTGGAAAAGCTCAGTAGCAGCAGTCAAAATAAAGCCCAAGGCTAGCTGTGGAACAGACCACCAACTGTTTATATGCAAGCACAAGCTGAAGCTGAAGCTGAAACAGGTTTAAAACCAACCCACAAAGCCAAAATATAACCTTGAACATATCCCACTTGAATTTAGGGACTATCTAAAGAATAGATTTGATGCATAAGACACTACTGACTGAAGACCAGAAGAGCTGTGGGATGACATCAAGAACATACAGGAAGAAAACAAAAGGCCATTGAAAAGACAGAAAAGAAAAAAAAAGAACAAAATGGATTTCAGAATACTCTGAAACTTGCTTTTGAGTGTAGACAAGTTAAAGCAAGTGAAATAAATGAGGAGGTGAAAGAGCTGAACAGAAAACTGCAAAGAGCAGCTTGAGAAGACTAAGTCAAATATTATAATGCAATGTTCAAAGAAATAAAATTAGAAAACCAATAGGAAAGAACACATTGAACATTTTTCAAGCTGAAAGAACTGAAGAAAACAAATTAAATCGTCAACCTGCAGATTGAAGAATTCTATAGACAAAATATTGAGTGATGCAGAAAGCATCAAAAGAAGATGAAAGGTATACACAGATACTGTATCAAATAGGAGGTAACATAGGATCAATTACCAATGGTACTGAAGGAAGAAGTCCAGGCTTCACTGAATCAGAGGGGAAAAATGTCTCCAGAAATTGATGGATTATATAAAGCTGGATTATATGAAGAAGAGCATGGGTTTAGGATTGTTGAAGACTCCTTGGCAATCTGAGATATGCTTGCTCAAAGCAAAGAGTATTTAAATTACTTACAGATGAAGATCAAAAACCATAGTCTTAATGTATGGATTCAACCTCAATGTAAAGAAAACAAAAATCCTCACTACTGGACCAATAAATAGCATCATGAAAAATGTAGAAAAGACTGAAGTTGTCAAAGACTTCATTTAGCTTGGATACACAATCAACACTCTTGAAAGCAGCAGGCAAAGAAATCGAATGATGATATTGAACAAGGGAAATCTGCTGTACAAGAACTCTTTAAAGTGTTCACGAGCAAAGAAATCAGTTTGAGGACAAAGGTGTGCCTAACCCAAGCCATAGTATTTTCAATAGACTCATATGCATGTGAAGGTTGGATAATAAGATGGTAGATTGAGGAATAATTGATGCATCTGAGTTATGATGTTGGAGAA
The DNA here is from genome assembly GCF_000296735.1 of Chrysochloris asiatica. Classification (NCBI taxonomy): domain Eukaryota; kingdom Metazoa; phylum Chordata; class Mammalia; order Afrosoricida; family Chrysochloridae; genus Chrysochloris; species Chrysochloris asiatica. Next base: position 1,223,379 of record NW_006408745.1, on the reverse strand, counting down.
GAATTTTGAAAGTACCAAAAAGAGCAAACAAATCTGTATTGGAAAAAGTATAGTGAGAATGGTACTTAGAAACCAGATGGCCAGACTTGGTCTCTCATACTGCAGACATATTATTAGAAGGGACCAGTTGCCTGAGAAGTGCATTGTGCTTGGTAAAGTGGAGAATCAGCAAAAAAGAGGAAGACCCCCTAATGAGATGGATTGGCACAGTGACAGCAGCAAACGGCTCACACATAACAAATGTGTGGAAGGTACAGGGCCTGATGGTATTTGGTATTGTTGTGCATAGGGTTGCTATGAATCAGAACCAACTCAATGGCACTTAACCACAACATGAAGTTCTGAGGCTACAGAGAACCATCTTGTCATTTGATGGGTTCATCTCAAGCTAAGGGCAAATGAAGTGATAAAACATTTCTTTTCATCTAATCATGTGAACTTCAACTTGAAATGCATGTTATTTTACCTGCTCTTATACTGAATTGTTCCTTTAGTAAATCTTGTATGGTAAAACTTTTGAATTCAGGTGATCCGAAAAGGACACAACTTTTTAAATTTTCAAATTGGTTTAACAGGCACTGACTAAGAATAAGGATAAGGATTTGGGATATTTTATGTGCCCTTTGACTAAGGACATGTATCCAGAAATTTAGATGCTAAAAGTCAGCTGGTGTAGCATAGAATGTTGTTGTTTGTTATTAGGTGCCATAGTGTTGGTACCAACTCATAGCTACCCTGTACACTCAGAACAAAACACGGCACAGTCCTGGGCAAGCATTACAATTGTTGCCACGCTTGAGCCAATTGATGCTGCCACTTTGCCAATCCATCTCACTTCTTTTGCTCTGACCCACCACCTTACCAAACATGATATCCTTCTCCAATGACTGGTCCCTCCTGACAATATGCCCAAAGGGTGAGAGATGATTTTTGGCTATACTGGCCTCTAAGGGACACTCTGGCTGCACTTCTTCCAACACCGATGCTTGTTCTTTTGGCAGCCCATGGCACTTTCAATAATCTCCCCCAATGCCATAACTCAAATGCATCAATTATTCTATGGTCTTCCTTATTCAACGTCCAGCTTTCGCATGCATATGAGGTTATTGAAAATACCATGGCTGGGTCAGGCTCACCTTAGTCCTCAAGCTGACATCTTTGCGCTTCAACATTTTAGATTTGCCTAATGCAATATGTCATTTGATTTCTTGACTGCTGCTTCTATGAGTGTTGATAGTTGATGAAAGAAGAATGAAGTCCTTGACAACATCAATTTTTTTCTCCATTGATCAGAATGTTGTTTATTGGTCCAGTGGTGAGAATTTTTGTTTTCTTTACATTGAAATGCAGTCCATATCAAAGGCTGTGGTCTTTGATCTTCATAAGTATTTTAAGTTCTCTTCACTTTCAGCAAGCAAGGTTGTATCATTGGCACATCACAGGTTGTTAATGAGTCTTCCTCCAATCCTGATGCCACATTTTTCTTCTTATAACCCAGCTTCTCAGATTATTTGCTTAGCATACAGGTTGAATAAGTATAGTGGAAAAAAAATACAACCCTGTCGCACACATTTCTTAATTTTAAACCATTCAGTGTTCCCATGTTTTGTTCAAACAACTGCCACTTGATCCATATACCGATTCCTCATAAAGCACAATTAAGTGTTCCAGAATACTCATACTTCACAATGTTGTCCATAGCTTGTAGAAAGTCTTTGCATATTCAATAAAGCACAGGTAAACACTTTTATGGTATTCTTTGCTTTCAGCCAAGATTCACCGGACATCAGCAATGATATACCTCATTCCACGTCCTCTTCTGAATCTGGCTTGAACTTCTGGAATTTCTCTGTCAATGTATGCTTGCAGCCATTTTTGTATTATCTTTAGTAAAACTTTACTTGCATGGGATATCAAAAATATAGTCTGATGGTTTCCGCATTCCGTTGGGTCCGCCAGCTTTGGAATGACACAAATACGGTTCTCTTCCAATCAGTTGGCCCCAGATAATTGTCTTCCAAATTACTTGGCATAGTGAGTGAATGTCTCCAGTGCCGGATCACTTTCTTGAAAGATTTCAATTTCTATTCCATCAATTTCTGGTGCCTTGTTCCTTTCCAATTCCTTCAATGCACCTTGGACTTCTTCCTTGTGTATCATTGGCTCTTGTCCACATGCTGCCTCTTGAAACGGTTGAACATTAACCATCTCCTTTTGGTACAGTGACTCTGTGTATTCCTTTCATCTTCTTTTGATGCTTTCTGCATCATTCAATAATTTGCCCAGAGAATCCTTAAATAACAAAAGTTGAGGCTTGAATTTTTTCTTCAGTTCCCTCAGCTTGAGAAATGCTGAATGTGTTCTTCCCTTTTGGTTTTCTGACTCCAGATCTTAGCACATTTCATTGGAATATTTGATTTTATCTTCTCCAGCTGACCTTTGAAATGTTCTGTTCAGCTCTTGTACCTCCTCATTTCTTCCAATTTTCTTTAACAACTCTACACTTGAGAGCTGTACAGGGTCGCTATGGGTCGGAACCGACTCGACGGCACTTAACAACAACAACAACAACAACAACACTTGAGAGCAAGTTTCAGTGTCTCTTCTGACATCCATTTTTATCTTTTCCTTCTTTCTTGTCTTCATAATGACTTTTTGCTTTCTTCCTGTATGATATCCTTGATGTCATCCCACAACTCTTCTGGTCTTTGGTCTTTAGAATAAATGGCATTGTATGTTTGACACAGAACTCTGTGTCAGTTTGTGGCTGAACTCTAGGGCACCAACTTAAAAGATATTTAAGTTTACCATTTTTGAAGGACGAATGATATTTTAGAGGATTAATACCTCAAACATCTTAAATTAGTGACTTGGACTATTTACAGATGCAGATCTTATGTTTTTCAACTGTTGACCTCCAAAGGCACTTTCTTTCTTGCTTTGGATAATTATTCAGTAACAAGGAAGGATTCTGAAAGACTTACATATAAGCTTACAAAGTTGGGCCATATATACATATGATTATTTTAATTTTTTGAAAGTTTAACTTCTAAATTATTGTTCTTATGAAGGAAGGGCTTTGGGATTTATGTTTTCTTTCTCTTTTTTATCCTTCCCTTAAAACTAGAACATACTCTTGTCTTTAGCATATAGCTTCTAAGGTAATGAAGAACACACACCAGTACATGAAAGCAAATGTGTGTCAAATCCCCAGGGAAAACAGATGTCATGCATGCAGCATTTCCTCTAAACATCTGAAATCCAGCATCATTGTTCTTTCAGTCTGTTTTCTCACAAATGAAACAATGGGGAGTATACTTAAATCCTCCTATGTTAGAATTTAAGAAATATTTCAACTGCAGAGGCTCAGAGTTTACATTTGATAAATCAGGATATAAAGAACAAGATGTTGAAATGTGATTTTATCTTTATATTGACCAGATACTTTTCAAAAATATTTTTTTCATAATTTCAAAGACTTATTAAAATTATGTATATTTGGATGCAGCATTCTAGAAGTTGTTTCTGATTTTATGCTTTGAAAATGGCAAGTCTACAGTGAGCAACGTAATTCTTGATCCAGATATGCAATGCCTGTTCCCAGAAAGAAAAAAATACATCAAATTTAAATTTACATGGAAAGTACCCGTTTGTGTTCTGTAGAGTCAGTTCCAACTCATGGTAACCCTGTGTATCCTCCATAAGGTTTTCAGTGGCAGATATTTTCAATCTCCAACCATTCATATAGAAGCCAAGCTCATAACTGTTTGTGCTACCCAGATACTCCATTGATAGTATGTTTCATCTTTTTAAGATGGAGTCCTGGCACAGTGCTGTAGGATAAGCACTGGACTGCTAACTTCAAAATCAGTGTTTAAAACTCATCATCATCTTCTTAGAAACACTATACAGGGTACTTGGAGTTAGAACCAACTCGATAGCACACAACAACAATGCTGTTAAAGAGACCATTGAAGGAATACAGGAACCGATTTTTTGGCTTATTATACGAAAAAGTAAGTAATAAGACCTGTCTTCTAGAAAAATGAAGTATCTTTTGAATATTACATGAGGTATTAAAATGCCAAATGATCATCTCTCAAGGAAGCTGCTGGAGCCAGGTTTACATTTGGGTGAGGGCGTTAACTGAATGATCTACAGATCTATGATTGGGAGATTAGTGTGTTGAATAGATACAAATACAATAACTATATGACAGCTGATGTTCAATATTCATCTAATAATATTTCAAATGAATTAAAAATGTATGTATTTGTCTAAGAATATTCCAGTTTTTAACAAAGGTAAAGTCTAGGTCAAAGATGCAGCTTTTGAGTTTTATGAAATCTTTAACCTTAGCAATGACTATTAGACAATAAATATAATTTTGTTTATTAAAATAAGTCAAATTAATTGACATATAATCATATACAGTTGTTGTTGTTGTTTAAGTGCCATTGAGTCAGTTCTGACTCATGTTGTTTGGTGCCTTCTAGTTGTTTCCTACGCTCTGTGACTTTATGTACAACAGAAGGAAACACTGCCTGGTCCTGTGCTATCCTCACAGCTTCGTTAAAGCTTGAGCTCATTGCTGTTGCCACCATGTCAGTCTGTTTCTTCTGATTCATGGCAAACCTGAATGGGGTTTCTGAGGAGTGGCTGGTGAGTTTGAACTACTAATCTTTTGGTTAGCAGTATAGTGCTTAGCCTACAGCTCCACACTCTTATTTTTTTAAGGAATATGTATCAATGACATTAGTATGTTTATACCTTTATAACCACAACCCAATTAAGATAGAGACTACTCTCATCTCTCCAGAAACTTCTCTCAGGACCCTTTTGGTCAGTCTGCCCAGTTCTCCCCACCTTGTCATTCTTCTCTTTCTACCCTATATAGTGTGTTTCCTTCCAGCCTCAGACAATCACTGATTTTATTTCTATCATAGACTACTTTGGGGTTTGAATTTAAGTCTTAAAATTATTTATTATATGGAATGGAAATTAAGAATGCAAGTATATTCTTTTTGAAAGATAGATAATTGCTAGGGATATTGTTTTTAGATGCAAATGCATGATTTATAACTCCCACATATATTTGTTTCCCACATATATTTACATGAAATGGTCTGACATGATCATTTTAGCTGCACACATAAAATTTATATTTTGTACTCTGACATATTTTTTAAATGTCCTTAAAATGATGAAATTTACTTAATCGATGAGTGTCAGGTTTATATCCATCACAGAGTATGAAAATTAGTGGGAATAACTCAATGTAACAGAGCTGTGGAATAACCAGGTTAGAATAACATATTTCTTGTTTTTAAAAATTTATTAGTTTCTATATTTTGAGAAGATTTGGCCATCAGAAATAATTTCAACCTTTGAAAAGTCCAAGCTTTAAAAAAAATTACTTTATATTATATTAGCATAACTATGTTTCTGTGTGTGTGAGAGAGAGAATGCTTCTGTGTGTATGGGGTACTTAAAATTTGTTGGATAGAAATAAAACAAAATGATTACAGACCAGTAGACTCGGTACTCTCTTGGTTTATTTAATTTTAGATCTGGAAAACCTCTAATTTGTAGACTCATTTCTGTCCAGTTTTGAGCCCATGCGGGTTAATTGGAAACAATGAAGCTCCATCTCTAACACTGGGTAGAATTTAGCATTAGTCTTGTTGCCCTCTACTTGTTGAATGCTTGGCCTATCCTGTGCCTGAGTAATCCATGTGCTCACTAACTCACAACTACAGCTGATCTGGCTGTGCTTTTCCTATGACTGATTGCTTTCCCAACTGTCATCTAGTTCTCTTTGCTGAAATGAAGATCCTGTCACAAACCTGAGCCATTGACCGCTCACTTACCTCTGAGATCACTCTTGCCAGTCCTCTACCAGCCCCTTCTGTTAAGCATAATTTATCTTTTAGTTCCTAGTGGTATGGCCTCCTGCATATAAACACCAGGAAAGATTACACACGAGATTAAATATCCTTTTAGATATAACATTTTGGTCTTTAATTATTTATTTAAGGGCTGAATCTGTAAATAATGTTAATGTTTTAAGCCTTGACTAAACACAATTCTAACTTACCTCACTTGACATGTCAACTCAACATGTTTAGTGACAAGATTGCATAGATATGACAAAAATCCCATTAAATAGGAACGTTTATAAACATTTCAACTTGCAAAGCAAAATTATTTCTAGGATCATTTAACCAGCATTCTTTTATCAAACCATTGCTCTGTGTGTAAGGGTAAGTTCAGAGGTACCACTCAGAAGTCATTTGATATCAAATGTTTGCTCTTCACCATTTGGGCACTGACAAGATCAGATAATGGGTGAAGAGCAGATGTTTTTCCACCAGCAGGAAAAAAAGCAAGTTGTAAGTATTTCATGATACCAAATCTCTAATTAAAACAGCAGAGATTTTAACAAGTTTTTGTTATTTTTCTCTCTCAAGGTAAGTCAGGTGTTATCCAGTCTAAAATGCCTAGATTCATATGTCTTCTACATGTCTCTTATCTAGCCAAAGACCAATTAGATAGCTAATTATTTTTCATTATTAAACCTGCTTGCTTTTGTAGCAGAATCACTTATATTTTAAGGTGTTAATAATACTTATTGCTTATAAGTGGTCCATTTTGCTTTGAATATACATGAAAGAATGAACCATTTGAATGTATAAAATTATTTCTTTTTAGTATAAATTGCTAGTAATAAGCACATTTATTTAAAATGGTGATATATGACTTTCACTGTAGACATTTATGATACTATATATTAAATGTAAATATGAAATCCCAACAAAGATGAAAAGTCATACCCTATAATGTTGCAAGTGAGAGATACTTTTTGGAACCTATTGTATGTGCCCTAGGAGTTCTGGTATGGCGCTGTGGGCTAATGCGTCAGACTGAAAAGTCGTTTGACCTGCAAGATCGGTTGTTCAAGCTCACCAACTGCTCCTTGGAAACCCTATACAGAGTCGCTATGGGTCGGAATCGACTCGGCGCTTAACAACAACAAACATAAAATGAGTTCTGGTGTTGCGCTGTGGGTTAATGCGCTGGAGTGCAAAGTCGGTTTGAATTGCAAGGTCAGCAGTTCAAGATGACCTGTCACTCTTCAGAAACTGCATACAGAGTCGCTATGAGTCGGCAACGACTCGATGGCACTTAACAATAACATACATAAAGTGAACATGGAAAGTGCTACCTTGAAGTATAATAATTTTATTTTTGTGAAACTCTGCTGCTTGTAGAAATAAAGTTATAAGATAGTGCATATTTTAAATTTAGGATCAATTTATTTAATACTGATGAAATTTCCTAGGCAATGCTTGATTAACTTGTACCTGTTAATATGCCATCCAATGAGCGCTGAAATAAGCATTTTTTTCCTGTGTCCCAAAGGTTGTTTTTTTAAATGATTATTTAAGGTTTTTATTGTGGCTTGAGTGAAAGTTTACAGGGCATATCATCAGTTTTACATTTAACAAATCATACACCTTGTTTCATTACAATGATTATAATCCCCTCCATGTACCATCAGTTAACAGTATTTTTCTCTATCCACTTTAGCTTTTTAAAAACAATCAAACAAAAACAGCACTCAGGCATATATAATAATTTACATCTCCAAAGGGCACATTCTGCAAGTCTGCTCCTGGCCACCAGTTCTTAGTCTGTCTCTTCTTAGCTGATGAATCTAGAGTCCTCATCCACTCCCCCTCTCCATGCTCCCATCTCTGCCTCCATCTCTGGCGCTGCTGCTTCCCTGGATAAGGTCCTGCACTCTGCTTGTGTGCTTCTCTCTTGATGGTCCTAGGGTCCTCTGTTTCTGGACTGTTAGATTAACCACTCCCCTGTTTTTGTTACAAAACTTCTACCTTTACAATTGTGACAGTCACAATTAGTCATGATAACAATTACTCACTATTGAATCTTACAAATCTTATC
>NW_006408745.1:1164194-1214516 GCF_000296735.1 Chrysochloris asiatica | reverse complement strand
TTCCAATCAGTTATAGTCTGAAGACAGGCTTACCAGTTTTCTCTTATCATGTTTCCCAACATTCCTTTCTATCCCACTCAAGTGTCTTTATCCCCAGGGTTCTGTCAGGCATCCATGGCTGCTCTGATCCTTCTCCCGCTTGGTCTCACTCAACATGGCGGCTCCTAGAGCAGCTGAGCGTCTTGAATTAGAAAGCAATGGATTTTTTGCTTCTGCTACAAATTCTCCTAGCTGTAAGCCTTCCAACCTTCTAAATATTCCTTTATATGTGGTTCAGAGTTCTGGGACCATCCCTGAGCCTGCTTGGTCCTGTAGTCTGTGTTGTTGCTGACAGAACTCCTTACTACACTTCCACCCAATCTGCCATTTTGTTTGTTCTACTGAAATAAGCATTTTTATAATTGTTTTTTTCTGTAGGTATTTTTGTAAATTTACATTAATTCTAAGGAGTAGGAGTGTACTTTTTTTTTTTTTTTTTTTAATCGATGTGCTCCACGGCACATAATGTTTAGGTGGTTGTACTTTTCTGGTTTACCTGTGTTTTTTTTTTTTTTTTTTAATCGATGTGCTCTTTTTAAGTGTGGACCAAATTGGATCTGGTAAAATAAGAGCACAAAGAACAATCACCTTAATTCAAACGTCAGCCTTCTCTTGAAAAATCGCATGGCCCTTAACTTTTCTGCTCTGTTAGACAAGAGTTCAATGTTGGAATTTTGTCATAATCCTGTGTGTGTTCTTCTGATCACAGGCTGATGTTGGGGATTTGACTTAATTGTGAAAATACACAATTTATGGAATCCCTTGATGTTTTGAGGGCTTTTGATTCACTAGCTACTTAGGAATTTCATACTTCTTTAACGTCTCTTAAAACTCTCTTATTATCTATACAGTTATATTGCCAGTGCAGGGTAGAGGATGTGATGTATGAGTTGGTGTTAAAATTCTCTACACTGGCACTATGAGTGGTTTTCATACTCTATGAAGAGAACCATCAGAAAAGGTGAATTGTTTTATCAAAGCAATGGATTTCTTCAGTTCTCCTGAGTCCACCCTTTTCTAATCCTCAACTCCAGGCACCAGAAGTGCAACTGACTTAAGAAAAGTATAGAAGGTAGTAAGCATAGTCTCCCCTTATACAGTTATTTCTTTCTTTTGTGTGACCATTAGTTTGAATCAGTTTTCCATAATTCTTTATACATGAATGATATTTAGTTGTATTTATTTGTTACTATCAACATTGCCTGTCTTAGACTTTTCCTGAAGGATATTATAAACATACAGTATAATAGAACCTCTCAATTTACTTTGAGGTTGCTGTGTTTGTATGCAGGGAAATTGGAGGATAGCTTACCTTGACTGGGAAGGCTTTCAAAGAGACTTTTGTGTGGAAAAGGAACTGGTATAAAAAGTGAGGAAATCTAAAGCAGAATCAAACTTTCTATTTACAATTTTATGTTGTGTTCTACCTTGATGATTTTTCTTACATGGGTAACAAACAGGCACAGAAACCTACAAAAATGTATATATATTTGGACTTGAATGTAGAAAAGAATTTGTTTGTTTGTAGGTGTCATCAAGTTATCTCCCTATCTACAGCAGAAAGACTCGCTGCCCGGTCCTGCACGGTCCCCACAATCATTCTTACGTTGGAGTCCATTGTTGCAACCACGGTCAGTCCATCTGTTGGAAGGTCTTCCTTTTTTTCACTCACCCTTTACTTTATCAAGCATGATGTCCTTCTCCAGGGACTGGTCATTCCTGATAACTTGTCCAAGAATGGGAGATGAAGGCTTGCCACCCTCACTTCTAAGGAACATTCTGGCAGCACTTCTTAAAACACAGATTTGTTTACTCTTCTAGTTGTTGTTGTGAAGTGCCATTGAGCTTGGCCTGACTCATAGTGACCATGTATAGGTTTTATGAGGAGTGGCTAGTGAGTGTGAACCACTGATCTTGCAATTCAAAAGAACTTGCAGACCAGTGCTCGTCGCACAGCGCAATGGTATATTCAATATTCTTCATCAACACCAAATTCAAAAGTATATATTCTTCTTTGGACTTCTTATTTATTGTCCAGATTTTGCAGACATCTGAGGCAATTAAAAATACCATGACTAGGATTGTTGTTGTTTAGTACCATCGAGTCCATTCTCACACATAGCAAGCCTGTATAGGGTTTCCAAGGAGCAGCTGGTGAGCTTGAACCACCAACCTTGCAACTCAAATGACTTTTCAGTCTGATGCATCAGCCCACAGTGCCACACCAGGACTCCATGACTAGGATCAGGCACACCCTATACTCAAAGTGTGGTGTTGTCGGTTAATGTGCCAGACTGCAAAGCCATTTGAACTGCAAGGTTAGCAGTTCAAGCTCACCAGCTGCTCCTTGGAAACCCTATAGAGGGTTGTTATGGGTTGGAACCAATTCAACAGCACTTAAGAACAACAACAACAAAACACTCAAAGTGACATATTTGTTTTTTCACACTTTAAAGAGATTTTTTATAGATTTGTTTATTGCAATAATGGTATTTGATTTTTTGACTGCTACTCTCCCCTGGTCACTGATAGTGGATCAAAACAAAATGATATCATTGATATATTCAGTATTTTCTCCATTTATCATGATGTTTATTGGTCCAGTTATGAGATTTTTGTGTGTGTTGAGGTATATGATGGTGTTGGTGTGCCATGGAGTCAATTCTGACTCATAGCAACCCTGCATAGGGTTTCTGAGACTGTAAACCTTTATGGGAACTAAAGCCTCATGTTTCTACCACGGAACAGCTGGTAGTTTCGAATTGTTGACTGTGTGGTTAGCAGCCTGACTCATAACCATTATGCTATCAGAGCTCCTTATCCATACTAATGGCTGTAATGCTTCAAATCTTCTTTAGTTTCAACAGACAACTTTGTGTGTCATTTGCATACCATAGGTTGTTAGTGAGTCGTCCTCTAATCCCAGTGCTAAATTCTTCTTCATATAGTTCAACTTTTCAGATTATTTGCTCAGTATACAGATAGAATAATTAGGGTGAAAGTATACAACTCTGATACACACCTTTCCTGATTTTAAACTATGAATTATTCCCCATTGTTCTGTTTCAACTACTAACTCTTGGTTTATGTAGTTTTTGTAGTCAGTGTTCTTGAGTTCTCATTCTTCCCATGCTGTCGTATGCTTTTGTATAGTTAGTAGCAAACAGTTAAACATCTTTCTGGAAATGTGATGGTTCTGTAGGATGAGCACTAGACTTTGAACCACAAGGCTGACAGTTTGAGTCAACCAATCACTGCATGAAAGAAAGATGAGGCTTTCTCCTCCACAAAGATTTAAAAAGCCATGGAAACCCTAGGTTGTTGTTGAGTACTGTAGAGTCAGTTCCTACTCCTAAAAACCCTCTATAGGGTTTCCAAGGAGCCACTAGTAAGTTTAAACTGTCAACCTTGTTGTTAGCAGTTCAATGCTTGTCCTATAATGATATACCAGGACTCCCTATAGAGGGTTGCTCTGAGTCAAACCTACTTGATAGCACTTAACAACAAACATCTTTCTGGTATTTTCTGCTTTTAACCAAGTGACATCTGACATCAGCACTGATAACCCTTGTTTCATGTCCTTTCAAGAATCTAGCTTGAATTTCTGGCAGTTACCTGTCTATATACTGTTGCATTCATTTTTGAATTATTGCCAGAAATGCTTGTGTGTAATATGAGTAATTATTGTTGTTGTTAAGTGTCGTTGAATTGACCCTGTATAAGGTTTACAAGGAGCAGCTTTTGGGTTTGAACCGTCAACCTTTTGGTTCAAACCCACCTTACAGTCCAGTGCTTATTCTACAATGCCACAGCAGGACTCCAATATTAATAATATTGCTTGATAATTTTTGCAAATCATTGGATCAACTTTCTTTGGAATGGGCACAAGTTGGTTGACCAGGTCGCTGTCTTTCAAAGTTCTTGGCCTAGATGAGTGATTGCTTCCAGAATCGCACACAGATGTTGAAATGTATCAATTACTATTATGTCAAGCATTTCACCCATGCCTTCAATGCAACTTGGACTACTTCCTTTAATACCATTCATTCTTGATCATATGCTACCTCCTGAACTGGTTGAACATTGACAAATTCTTTTTGGTCTAGTGACTATATTCCTGCCATCTTCTTTTGGGAAGGATAACCTAATGTAATTCATTGCCGTAGAGTAGATTTCGACTCATAGGGCATAAAAGAAGGTAAATAAGAGGAAGACTCTTTTTATACTTAGATTATAACAATGCCATCTGCTAGCCTTATTTGCTTGAGTTTATTGAATCATCTTCTCAGTAAGTCCAAGGAAAAAAGTTTAATAATTTAATACACAGGCATATATATATATATATTTTTTGGTCCTTACCTCTAGATTGAATATGATGCACTATAGCTTAGAAGCAAAAACAAAGACTCTTCAGGATGTTGTTGTTGTTATGTGCCGTGGAGTCGGTTCCGACTAATAGTGACCCTGCACAGGGTTTTTTCCAAGGCTGTTAATCTTTACGGGAGCAGAACGCCTCATCATTCTCCCGCAGAACAGCTAGTGGTTTCGAACTGATGACCTTGTGGTTCACAGCTTGATTCATAACCACTACGCTACCAGAGCTCCTTCAGGATGTATCTTCATGAAACTAGTCAATTAGCTATACAATTGGTTTCTTTTCACGAAACTAGTCAATTAGCTATACAATTGGTTTCTTTTCAAGAAACTAGTCAATGAGCTATACAATTGGTTTCTTTTCACTATTTCTATCTAAATACAGCACAAAATGCATTCTGGGTAATTATTGGTTTTGGCTATATATTTTTTAATGTATGTGAAAAGCCTATGGATATTTTAGTCCATGCTTCAAACAGAGTCATCACCAATCTAATGATGCACTTGAACAGGATGCAAAAGAGAAATTCCATATTAAGTTGCAGAAAATATATGCATCCCTCTCAAAACTATTCAATTAGATTTGGGTTTGGGGCAACAGCAAAATTAAACAGAAAATGGTAGAGGAATGCAGACACAACAAGCATTTGTAATTTTATGGTGACTTCAGAAGCTAGAAATCTTAGAAGTTTAATTTGTAATTTGTTGAGCATATTATATTGATTTAATTTGCCAGTACTTGGTATTTCTTCATTAAGTACTTTAGGATAATTTTGTGTATAATATAATAAATATGTAAACCTATTACATGCTTTCATTCCTAATACAGAATTAAGATTTTTGTCAGTAGTGTGATTGTATGCTTTTAGAAGGTTCTCACAATACACCCATAACTTAGGAAAGGTTTTGTTTTCAGGCTATTGGCTGCTTCCCTAAGAACTATCCGGTCTTGTTGATATCCCAGCAAAACACACCCTGTTGGGTCTTATTGCTTAAATATTCCCACTTCTAAAATTACCACTACACCACTGGGGGTGAATGAATACACGATTACAATTTCAATTTGACAGTTTTAAAGGAAATGGCATAGGGATTTAATTAGACCCTCTCCATGTGCTTCATTGATTCTCAGATGGGTTTTCATTCTAGCATAAGCAGATGTGAATTGTAACATAGAAGTTAGAGTTTCTTGTACCTTGGCTAGGTTATTCACACCAGTAAAGTAATGAAGAGTTAGCTGCTTGAATACGCAAAGTCCAAAAGAAAATTACTTTGAGAATGTTGAGAAGTAGCCCTATATTCCTTTATGAAATAGAATCGAAGTCATTAGGAAAATAATGATGTTTTGTGACTTTTGGCCTTTATGTTGTATAATGGAGAGGAAACTTGGGCTACAGTGAAATATTTTCATTTGGGGCAATAGGAGAAACTATCTGATTTTATCAGAAGAATTGTTGCAGTCTTTTTTTTTTTTTTTCTCTTTTCCTTTCAACAAAATACTCAAAGGAGGAAAGTATGAAAGTCTTTGTTAAAATAAGTTGCAGTAGATTTTACAGGAGAAACTTACCATAACCCTCTGAAGATTTTCTTTGAGATATCTGGCTGATAAATTTTTCTGTGAAAATGAGAATAATATACATCCTCATTTAAAATTTCTAATAATTCCAGTATTTCTTCCACTAAATAAATGGCTAAATTTTCTAAAAATTGAGTTGAATATATATTAGTTGTATCGTTGCTGTTAAGTGCCCTCGAGCCGGTTCCAACTCATAGCAACCCTGATAGGGTTTTCAAGGAGCAACTGTTGAGTTTGAACTGCTGACTTTGCAATTCAAACAGCCTTTTGGCCCAGTGCATTATCCCACAGTGCCACACCAGGATTCCATATGTGAATAGGAACAGGAAAATAACTGATATTGGCCATAAATGTCTGCTATGCCATAGCCAATCAGTTGTCTATAGAGGACTCAGTAGAGAGTGCTGTCCTAAACTACATATTATAAGGACTGAGAAATACTATAACTATCTAGGGGCAGGACTATGATTCCTTTGGAGTCCTGGTATGGCACAGTTGGATAAGCACAAGGGTACAGAGTTAGTATGTAGAGAGGGTCTCTGTGATTCAGAACTGACTCAACAGCACTTACAAAAGCAACAATATGATTTCTTTATGTGGTCTTGACACTAGCTTTACCAGGTCTCCCAAAGCTCATCTGTCTAGCCTCTGACTTTACATTTTTATCTTCTTCACTGTGATCCCCAATAGCATTTTGTCTACCATTTAGAACCACTTCTCTCTTATTTTATTTTATTTTTTTAAGCTTTATTGTGAATTGAGTGAAGGTTTACAGGACAGATCATCAGTTTTACATTCAACAAATCATATTTGTTTCATTACAATGATTATTATCTCCTCCATGTACCATCAGTTAACAGTATTTCTCTATATTCATTTTAGCTCTCTTTTTTTTTAAACACCAGGCATATATAATAATTTAAACCACCATAGGGTACGTTCTGCAAGTCTGCCTCCTGACTGCCATCTCTCAGTCCCTCTCTTTTCATGACTTTAGAGTCCTCAGCTGCTCCCTCTCTCCATGTCCCCATCTCTGCATCCATCTAGAAGTGTCTTTTGCATCAACTTTTCTTCTCCCTTCCCACTAGTCTTCTGTATTAGGTAATCTTGGGTTCTGACAGACATTAGGTTACTGACAACTAGGTATTCTTTCTCACCCATTGTTTGTTTCTCATAGAGTTTGTTCGTATGTTTTATGTTTCATTTATTGTCATTTCATTTTTTTTTGGAGAAAGTACTGCATTATATTTTACTGACATGGGAAAAAACACAGGAATCTTATTAAGTAGAAATTATGGATACCTACTAACATGATTATATGTACATATATATTGTTGTTGTTAAGTGCTGTCAAGTTGATTATAACTCATACTGATCCTGTGTAAGGTTTCCGAGGAGTGATTCATCAGTCTGAACCACTGACCTTGCAGTTGAAAATCCAATCTTGTGGTCCAGTGCTTATCCAACAACATTTATTTGCTTAAACTTCTCTATCTGTAGAGTTTTCACTGACACATGATAATTTACTTTCATAGGGAAATCATAAAATAGTAATAATCCTTGATATTCTCAATTTTTTCTATATACTCATGATAGCTATGATGTGTTCTCTAAACAACTGAAGGGATTTTTGCCTGTTTCCCATGTATTCAATTTTCTAAAATATTGAATAAAAATGAATGATTAAAAAAATCATTATTCTTTCTCATGCCTTGAAATATATGTAATGTTTATTGAGATTGATTATTGGTCAAATTTTGAGGATTTTTGTTTCCTTTATGTTGAAATGTAGTCCATACTGAGCTCTATGGTCTTTGATTTCTATCAGTACAGGCTTCAAGTCTTCTTTGCTTTAAAAAAAAACAAGTTTGTTTCATCTGTATATCACAGGTTGTTAACAAGAATTCCTTCAATCCTAATACTGCATTCTTCTTCATATATTTTAACTTCTCAGATTATTTGCTCAACATCTAAATTGAAAAAGTATGGTGAAAAAACACAATGCCACACCTTTACTGACTTTAAATCTTACAAGTATCCTCTTGTTTTGTTTGACTGTCTGCCTCTTGGTTTAGGCAGTGGTAAATGTACTTTTTCCAGAATTACACGAGTGTCATAAGCTTCAGCACTAATTTGAACAAAGATCTCCTCACATAGTAGGCTTTGAATGTTAGGCAATAAATCCTTGGTCCATTGGTTGGATTTAAAAGTGATGTTTGGTGGGAAGAATACAATATTGATGTTGGGATGGAGGTCACCAATGAAATGGGATTTCTGAGCCTTGTCAAAAATTAGTAAAATTTTGAAAGCTTTGCCTTCTTTCAAGCAGTATTTCTCAATTTCAATAGCTTAGCAATTGATAAGAATTTGTGATCCCCAAACAGAATTTGTGTCATCCTGAAACAGAATTTGTGTCATCCATGATTTGTATTGTACCTATGATAAACAGGTAAGGTATGTTTGTTAGTGTTCTTGATTGAAAACTCTGGTAATCTCAACATGCCAAATAACAAATGGCTTTAACTTGTGTCCAGCAACATTGCCTCCTAATAACATTTTCAGCTTATCTTTTAAAACCTTGAAGCCTGGCACTAACTTGGCTTCCTAATGGATAAAGGCCATTTTGGAATAAAAAAGTTTTATGAATATTAAATATTTGTTGGAGCAAATAACCTTCCGCTACAATTAGTTTATCAAAAATTCTGTCTTCATACCATAATGCAGAAATACCACAAATGATGGCTTTAACAATCAGAAATTTATTCTTTCACTTTTTGGAAGGTTAGAAGTCCAAATCCAGAGTGCTAGCTATTGAGAAATGCTTTCTCTTTGTAGGTTTTGGGTAAAAATCCATGTCTTCTTTCAATATGTGAAGCCTAGTATTCCTTGAAGATCTCCGTATATCTATCTCGGTAACAATCTGCCCTTGAATCTAGGAAATTCACAGTGCAGGGATCAAGGTCCAAAGGATGCACTCCACTTCTGGCTCTTTTATTTTGGTGATAGTAGATCCCTCTTTCTCTGTTCAAGTGTCTCCTTTTTATATTCTGTAAATCAGTTTATGGTGGTGGTGGGATTAAGAACAAGGCTCTGGGAATTGATGGAATACAAATTAAATCTTTCAAAAAACTGACACAGCACTGGAGGCACTCACTCATTTATGCCAAGAAATTTGGAAGACAGCTATCTAACTAACTCACTGAAAAGATCCATATTGTGCCCATTCCAAAGAAAGGTGACTCAGTAGAATGCAGAAACCATCAAAAAGTATCATTAATATCACATGCAAGTAAAATTTTGCTAGTGATAATCAAAAAATGGTTGCTACAGTACACTGTCAGGGGACTTCCAGAGGTTCAAACCAGATTCAGAAGAGGCTGTGGAATGAGCAATATCATTTCTGTTGACCGATGGATCTTGGTTGAAAGCAGAGAATACCAGAAAGATGTTTACCTGTGCTCTATTTACTATGCTAAGACTTTTGACTGTGTGGATCATGACAAGCTATGGACAACAGTGTGGAGAATGAGTATTCCAGAACATTTGATTGTGCTCATGAGGGACCTGTAAATAGACCAAGAGGGACTGGTCTGAACAGAACAAGGAACACTGAATGGTTTAAAACTAGGAAAGGTGTGTGCCAGGGTTGTATCCTTTCATCATACTTATTTGATTTGTATGCTGGCAAATGATCTAAGAAGCTGGATTATATGAAGAAGAACGTGGCATCAGGATTGATGGAAGACTCATTGGCAACCTGTGATATGCAGATGATATAATCTTACCTGCTGAAAGTGAAGAGGTCTTAAAATACTGATGAAGATCAAGTGACACAGCCTTAAGTATGGGTTGGTTGCACCTAAATGTAAAGAAAACAAAATTAACGAAGGGAGCAATAAACAATATCTTGATAAATGGAGAAAAGATTGAAGTTGTCAAAGACTTCATTTTGCTTGGATCCACTGTCAATACTTATGGATGTAAGATTCCAGAAATCAAATAGCATGTTGCATTTTGCAAATCTGCTGCATGAGACCTCTTTAAAGCATTCAGGAACAAGGGTGTCAGTTTGAGGACTAAGGTGCACCTAACCCAAGTCATCGTATTTTCAATAGCTTCATATGCATGTGAAAGTTGGACGGTGAATATGAAGGACTATAGAAAAATTGCTGCATTTGAGTTACAGTGTTGGAGAAGACTATTAAAAGTGCCTTGTACTGCTAGAAGAACAAATAAATCTGTACTTGAAGAAATACAACCAGAATGCTCCCTAGAGCTAGACTTTGTCTCTCATATTTTGGACATATTATCAAGAGTAATCAGTCTCTGGAGAAGGACATCATGCTAGGTAAAGTGGAGGGTCAGCAAAAAGGAGGAAGACCTCCAATGAGATTGGAGCATTGGCAACAGCAATGAACTCAAGCTCAACAATGATTTTCAGGATGGCAAAGGACCGGGCAGTGTTTTATTCTGCCGTGCATAAATTTGCCTAGTTGGAACGAACTCAGTGGAATTTAACAGCAATATCCCAGACTTAATCTTATTATTGGTTTATCAGATCAAGTCACATCATGTGGAATAGCTATATCTCAGCTGCCAAACCACTGAGAATCCTGTTCCACCCAAGTTGACACAAAGTGTTAACTAGCACAGATTTCAACAAATTCTACTGCCTTCACATGAGCACTGGAAGACTCACTATTCACTTAGATCACCCAGAACTACCACTAAACTCAGTATCTGTAGTCAGGTCCTGTTTTTTCTTTAAGCATCTTGAACAAGTTTCTTGCCTTAGCAATGATTGTCAATGTGTTGAGAGGGATTCACTTTTGAGTTTGATCCTCTATCCATGTCATTAACAATTTCTCCATATCTGATATATTTCCCACTAGTGTGGCATTCATTGTATAATAAGCACTGGACTGTTATACCTAAGGTCAGTGATTAAAACTCACCAGCTTCTCCTTAGAAACCTAATACAGGGTTACCATGAGTCAGCCCTGACTTGATGGTACTTAACAACAAAAAGAACCCATTTTTGTTAGTCTTTTAGCTTTCAGTGGAGTTGACTCTTTAACAGCTTGGAGAATAGTTTCTTGTTTTGGTTGTTCAGTGTGTTATTCCTAAATTATTAATAATACCATTCACTAATTTTCCTCCTTCCTGTTATTTAATAACCTGTGTTTCACTTCCAAATCAATGCTTCTTTGCCTTTTGCTGCTGCTGTTACTAATACTGGGTTTATTGCATTTGGGAGCTACGATGCACTTCATGGTAATATTTTTTAAAGAAAATTAAACAGAGAGATAATTCTACACCACTCAAAGAGAAACAATATGTGAGATTGAATGCTACCACCTAAGAGTAAAGAATCCACTGTAATATGGTAAACTTTTTATTTGTAGGTAGGGGAATTTCACATTAAAATAATGATAGAAAGTACAGTACACAATATACATAAGCCAGTAACATAGGTGGCTATTATGACAATTAAGACATATGCATTATAGGTTATATATTTACTGTATACCTGACTGGGCAATCACTTTTTATGCAAGAGGCGTGAGATACATGTACTGCATGTAGGAAGCTGTTGCATTTGCTAAATCCATTTACATCAGCAGCTATGTCCCATTCTCCAATGGAAATTTCTAAACTCTACTGGTGTGGCACTGTAGGATATGCACTGGATTGCTAATCACAAGATCAACAGTTCAAAACCACCAGAAATTCCTTGGAAATCCTATAGAAGGTCACTATGAGTTGAACCCACTCAATGACACTTAAAGACAACAGCATTATAATCTTATGGGACCATGGATGTATATGTGATTAGATTTTGCCCAAATGGGAATTGTGTAGTGCATGACTATTTATGAAATATATACATCTTTTTACTATATGTTCTGTTTTTGTTTAATCTTTTTGTAATCCTTGATATATCTTGTATGTTATTAAGTACTGTCCAGTCATTTATGACTCATTTGTTGCTATTAAATGCAGTTGGGTCAGTTTTGACACATAGTGACAATGAGGAGCAGTTGGTGGATTTGAATGGCTGACCTTGTGGTTAGCAGTCTAGTGCTTATTTTACAACACCACACCAGGTCTCCATATATGTTGTAAAATATGTATCTATAAGTTAGAAATTCTACACATTATATAGAAATTATACAAGTTAGTTACTGTATTATTTTTAACATTTTTTCAAGAAAATATTTCATCCAAGAAAAAAACCCAAAAACCTGGTATATCCTATTCTGAAATTTTGAAACACATACATTCATATGCAAGAGAATTCTACCATTTGTTTGGTCACATCTACTTGAAGTAGGTTGTTGTTATTAAAAGCTGTCAAATTGGATCTGAGACATAGTGACCCTTTACAGGATTTCCAAGGAGCAGGTGATGAGTTTGAACCATCAACCTTATAATTCAAACAGACTTTGCAGTCTATTGCTTTATCCCCCAGTTCCACACCAGGACTCCACTTGAAACGGGTAGAAGTATGAAATTATTTCAATAGCATAGTCTTTACAATCTGTGCTAAAGGAGTTAAGCTATAGCTTCATATGATATACTATTCCAGCCATCTGGTGCTACTTGGTTTCCATTTTCTCCTTACAAGTGTGTGGCATCTACATAGCAATTTAGAGGAAATAAAGAAATATCTAATGCAAAAAGCATAGTGGAACATTCTCAATATTAATAAAGCAATGATAATAATCATGGAAGCAGAGGTAGTGCAATGGGAGACGTTTTTCTTTCCATTCCAGAGGCCCAAGTCTGATGCCTGGCTACGGTACCTTATGTACAGCTACCACTCATCTGTCAGTAATGGTCATTGTGTTGCTGTGATGATGAGAAGACTTCAACAGAGCTTTCAGACAAAGACAAGCTATGAAGAAAGTCCTGGTGATCTATTGAAAATCAGCCAATGAAAATCCTATGAAGCTCAAAAAAATCTCAGCAATCGGACAGGGGGATGGCAAAGGACTGGGCAGAGTTTTGTATCATTGTACCATGAACAGGGGGCATACTCCTTGGCCACTAACAACAATGATAATAATCATGACTATAGAATATTTTGCAATATGAAAGGCTTTTCTTTATATATATTAAGCATGGTTACCCTCATATTATTCATTGTCATCAATATAAGTGAGAAGCTAATGTCCAAAGATGATATGTTCAAGACCATTTGATCAGTAAATTAAATGGTTCTAAGCCTAGAACATTATACATGAAGAAAGCAAAAAGTCATTGTTTATGGAAGTCAGAGAAAAAGAAGAAGACCCCCAACAAGATGGATTGGCCAAGTGGCAGCATCAATGGCCTCAAGTGTGGCAACAGTAATGAGGTTGGCCCAGGATCGTGCAGTGTTTCATTCTGCTGTGCATAATGTTGCTATGGGTCAGTACTGACTCAACACCTAAAAACAACAACAACAAGCCTAGAACTTTTTTTTTTTTTTTTTTTTTTTCTGACTCCTGAAGATGCATCTTGAGATCCTTGGATGATTCACTTGAATTAACTTAAAAGAATTCCCAAATCCTGTTTCTTTTCCTTTTCGTGTTTATTTCTGTTTTCTGATATTCCCACTGCAGTCTCACTAACTACAGATCCATGAACAGAGAGAAACTTGATGGAATCTATAGGAACAGATTCTTGACTCAGTGCCAAGACCTCCCTGGGAACCCTTCTTTGTTGTTGTTTTTAAGTGCCATTGTGTTGGTTCTGACTCATAACAACCCTGTATAAGGTTTCCGAGGAGCGGCTGCTGAGTCGAACTGTCAACTTTGCGGTTCAAACCAACTTTAAGGTCAAGTGCTTATCCTACTGTGACACACCAGGACTCTAAGTACAACAAAAACCTTTATAACATCTAGGAATTAAAGATTTGAGGATGGATTTTCTAAAACATGCA
This sequence comes from Chrysochloris asiatica, assembly GCF_000296735.1. Taxonomy (NCBI): domain Eukaryota; kingdom Metazoa; phylum Chordata; class Mammalia; order Afrosoricida; family Chrysochloridae; genus Chrysochloris; species Chrysochloris asiatica. The sequence goes on along the minus strand of NW_006408745.1, from coordinate 1,200,600 downwards.
TTCTGATGTTGGGTGACCCTCCCTAGTCTCCATTTGGCAACAATGGACCATGAACTTTAGAACCAACTTTTCTCACTATCCACTTTTGGCATTATAGAGTCTACAAGGATGCTCAGCTGTGGCCTTGGGAAGAAACAGAATTGATAATTTTGTGGCATCATGAGATTACTCTCCCTGGAATAATTGTAATGAATTTTTATCTACTAAAGCTCTAAAAGGAGGAGCTCTGTTAGTGTAGTGGTTACGAATCGGGCTGCAAACCTTAAGGTCAGCGGTTTGAAACTACCAGCCACTCTGCGGGAGAAAGATGAGGCTTTCTACTCCCATAAAGATTTACACCCTCAGAAACCCTGTACAGGGTCGCTATGGGTCGGAATCGACTCAACGGCACTTAACAACAAAGCTCTAAAAGGGAGTCCTGGTGTGGTGCTGTGGCTTAATGCATTGGACTGCAAAATCAGTTTGAACTGCAAGGTTGGTGGTTGAAGTTCACCAGGTGTTTCTTGGAAACCCTATAAGGGTCACAATTGGTTGGAATTGACTTGACAGCACTTAACAACAACAACAATAACAACAAAGCTCTAAAACAGAGGTATTGGCAAATATGTAATTATAGCACAAATTTATCTTCTTGCCACAATTCTCACCTTGCTCGAAGACATTTAGAATACTTGTTTCTCTACCTTCATTTTTTCTTGTTCACTTGTAAATGTCAATATAATAAGTTTAACTACTGTTCATCACACATTATTCTTAACAGGTACTCCTTTTCTTCCTTCTTACCATCATTCTTCATTTCTTCTTTCTTCTCATGCAGCCAACACTTCTTGTGCACATAATATCTTCAAGATAAAATGCTGAATTAGTAATGTTTAAGGAAAGGTGCTTGAATCAGACAGTCTGGGCTTGTCTCTGAATAACCATATTGTTGTTAGAAATCATTCAGTGGTTATTCTACCTTCCCCTGCCCTGTCTGGAACTAGGCTCCCTCTTGAAAGTGTGTAAGCCAGTCACTTCTTACCTTTGTAGGGCCCCTATTTTGGGTAGTCAATGTCTATGTTGCCCATCCCTGTCAACTCTGTGTACTGAGGGGGTGGAGTGATCCTTACTGTAAAGATTTGTTCCCTCCCTTCTATTTTATTTAGATGTTTTTTGAATCCGTCAATATATTGCCCATAAGATCCTAAAACATTGAAACTAGAATTTTCTCTTTAGTTAATTCAGCTTGAGAAAAGCTGAGCATGTTCTTCTCTTTTGGTTTTCTAACTCCAGTTCATTTCAAATTTCATTACAATATTTGACTTTTTCTTCTTGAGTTGCCCTTCAAAAATTTCTGATTAACTCTTTGATTTCCTCGTTTCTTCTAGTTGTTTTAGCATCTTTACACTGGAGAGCAAAGTTGTTGTTGTTAAGTGCTGTTAAGTTGTTGTTGTTAAGAATAAATGTAGTAACGTGTGAAATCTTTCCTAAAAGCCCATTTTGACAAGGTGGAAGCAGATAATCCATACCAGAGGAACTGACTGCAGAGTAGGGTGAGGATAGAGAATTAGACGGTCCTGAGTATAAGTATCATCAGTGTCATGCTTGAGAAACCTTCCACAGAACAGATGATTTATATCATGTGGCCTTTATATCTTTCTCTTCATTACATATAATTCTTGATGAAGCAACATGGTGTCATGAAAAAGCAGTGGATAGGGAATTAGGACACTTGCACTCATCAACTTATGATAGGCCATTACATTTTCCCAAATATTAGTTTCCTTCACTCTAAATTTAAAGAATGATGAACTAAGCTTATTGTAAAGAATTTTACAATTCTCAAAATGATATCTAATTCTAATTTATTCAAGACATCCTTGCTGATTAGGACACTTTTTTCAGATCTGCTACAAAGACCATGCAGAAATGGTATCTATTCACATTGGCCAAAGGAATTCAGAGAACAACTTCAAATACTGTGGTAAAATATTGTGGTCTGCTTCTTCTAAACTCTTCTGAGGCCTGAGCTCAATTTGTAGGTTTTATTGAAGCTGAACAGAACTCAAGTATTCATGTTTAGGGAAGGGAAGTAGTGACTTCAGTCCCACTGAGGAGAGTATTGCATTGGAAAAGAGATGTTCTATGTTCTACTCATGGCCATATTATTGATTAACTAGACAACAATGGGCAAAGCAAATGACTCTCATCTTTGAATCTCATTTTTCTTATCTATAACATGAGCCAGATGTTCTAGATGATTTTTAACTCCCCTTCTATGCTTCATTACAACACTGATTTGATTGATTCATGGTGTAACAAAAAAGTTTAGATTGGAAGCCTCCTTTTAATGTGCCAAAATTTATCAAATTACAGCTTTAAAAATTCTTTTGTTATTGTCACCCTTAAGCACATGAAATCATTTATTTTTCACAAAAGAAGAATGATTATGATACTGGAAATATAGTCTTAAGGATTCTAATGTGCTTTGAATTACTTGGAAACACACACACATACATAGTGCTTTTATAAATAACAAGCAAATTCTCTCCCCCACAAGGATCCTAAATTTAGTCTGGTGAAGCATTCCACATGCCTTTAAACATAGATCCAGTGATTGATTAATAGCTAAGCTCACTACTGTGGTACAGAATTTTTTCTTTTTTTGTGTCTTCTAATTTGCTAAAATTTTACAATATCAAAGCAAATATTGATCCCTTTCATAAATTTTATTCTTTTCACATTTGGTGGCCCTCTATGTATTTATTGAAATACTTCATTTTCTATTTTCTAAAGAACCATTGATAGTTTAAGACACCCTTGAGTAAGAACGAAGCTTCCAAAAAGGAAAGAAAATACATATACCCATGTTAAATGCACCTGTCACAGGTATCTAGTACTACTGTAACAGAAATGCCACAAGCAGACAGCTTTAACAAATAAAAATGTATTCTCTCACATTTGTTGTTGTTAAGTGCTGTCGAGTCCATTCCGACCCATAGCGACCCTGTACAGGGTTTCCGAGGGTGTAAATCTTTACGGGAGTAGAAAGCCTCATCTTTCTCCCGCGGAGTGGCTGGTAGTTTCGAACTGCTGGCCTTAAGGTTCGCAGACCGATTCGTAACCACTACGCTACCAGAGCTCCTTTCTCTCACATTTAAGAGGATGAAATTCAAATTCAGAGCACCAACTCCAGAGAAAGGCTAATGTCTTCTTTCAGTATCTGTAGGCCAAGCATATCTTGGAGTTTTCCATATGTCTTGGCATCAATCTTCCTCTGAATCTAGGAGCTTCACAGTTAAGGGACCCCAGGTCTAAAGGACGCACATCATTCCTGACTCTTCTTTCTCAGTGGCAGTTGACCCCTCTCCCACTCTTCTTTTATATCTCAAAAGAAATCGACTCAAACCAAAACCTAATAATATAGATTGTCAAACCTAATAATATAGTTTGTCTTTGACTTCGTTAGCATCATAGAAACGAGGATTTACAATACATAAGTCAATTACATCAGATCATATCAGATTGCATTATGGGAATGATTACATTTTATTGGATCTCATCATGGGTAATTGTTGTTGTTGCTAGGTGTCATAGAGTCGATAATGACTCATAGTGACCCTATGCACTACAGAACAAAAAACACTGCCGGTCCTGGGCCAACCTCACAATTGTTGCCACTCTTGAGCCCATTGATGCTGACAATTTGCCAATACATCTTGTTGAGGAGGTCTTCCTCTTTTTCTCTGACTTCCTCCTTACCAAACATGATATCCTTCTCCAATGACTGGTCCCTCCTGACAATATGTTCAAGGTATGAGAGACAAAATTTGGCCATCCTGGCTCCAAGGAGCACTCTAACTGCACTTCTTCCAACACAGATCTGTTTATTTGTTTGGCAACCCATGGTACTTTCAATATTCACCTCTAAAACCATAACTCAAATGCATCAATTCTTCTACGGTCTTCTTTATTCACTGTCCAGCTTGGGTCAGCTACATCTTAATCCTCAATCTTACATCTTTGCTCTTCAACACTTAAAAAATGTCTTGTGCAGCAGATTTGCCTAATGAAAATATGTCATATGATTTCTTGCTTCCGTGAGTGTTTATTGTTGATCCAAGAAGAATGAAGTCCTTGACAACTTCAATTGTTTCTTTGTTGATAAGAATGTTATTAATTCGTCCAATGGTGAGGATTTTTGTTTTCTTTATATTCAGATGCAATCCATACCAAAGACTGTGGTCTTTTTTCTTCATCAGTAAGTATTATAAGTCCTCTTCACTTTCAGCAAGCAAGGTTGTATCATCTGCATGTCACAGGTTGTTAATGAGTCTTCCTCCAATCCCACTGCCACATTTTATTTTTTTTCATATAACCCAGCTTCTTGGATTATTTGCTCAGCATACATGTTGATTAAGTATGGTAAAAGAATACAGCCCAGTCACACGCCTTCTTAATTTTAAACCATTCAGTATTCCCATGTTCTGTTTGAACAACTACCTCTTGGACCAGGCACAGATTCCTCATGAGCACAATTAAGTGTTCCATAATACTCATACCTCGCAATATTGTCCATAGCTTGTCATGATGCACACAATCGAATGTCTTTGTGTAGTCAATAAAGCACAGGTAGACATCTTTCTGGTATTCTTTGCTTTCAATCAAGATCCATCAGACATCAGTAATGATATCCCTCATTCCACATCCTCTTCTGAATCTGGCTTGAACCTCTGGATGTTCTCTGTCAATGTATGCTAGCAGCAATTTCTGTATTACCTTTAGTATAATTTTACTCATGTGTGATATCAAAGATATTGTCTGATGATTTCCTCATTCTGTTGGGTCACCTCTCTTTGGAATGGACACAAATACAGATCTCTTGCAATCAGTTGGCCAGATAGTTGTCTTCCAAATTTCTTGGCATAGATGAGTGAGTGCCTCCGGTGCCACCTCAGTTTCTTGAAAGATTTCAGTTTTTATTCCATCTCTTTACTAATTTTTTCAATGCACTTTGGACTTCTTCCTTCAGTATCATTGGCTCTTGAAATGGTTGAACATCAACCATTTCCTTTTGGTACAGTGACTGTGTATTCCTTCCATCTTCTCTTGCTGTTTTCTGCATCATTCAATAATTTTCCCAGTGAATCCTTCAATAATGAAAGTCGAGGCTTGAATTTTTTCTTCAGTTCCCCAGCCTGAGAAATGCTGAGCATGGCCTTCCCTTTTGGTTTTCTAAATCCTGGTCTTTGTACAGTTCTTTATAAAATTTGTCTTTGTCTTCTAGAATTGACCTTTGAAATTTTCTGTTCAACTCTTGGACCTCCTCATTTCTTCCATTTGCTTTAGCATCTCTATGCTGGAGAGCAAGTTTCATTGTCTCCTCTGATATCCATTTTGATCTTTTAATTCTTTCTTGTCTTCTTAATGACCTTTTGCTTTCTTCCTGTTTGATGTTCTTTATGTCATCCCACAACTCTTCTGGTCTTTGGTCTTTAGAGTTTAATGTATCACACTGTTCTGATGAGCTCTAAATTCAGGTGTGATAGATTCAAGGTCATATTTTGCTCTCATGGATTTATTTTAATTTTCTGCATCTACAGTTTCAATTTGCATATGAGTAATTGCTGGTCTGTTCCACAATCTTCTCCTGGCCTTGTTTTGGCTGATGATATTGAGCTTTTCCATTGTCTCTTTCCACAGATGTAGTCAATTTTATTTCTTTGTATTCCATCTGTTGAGGTCCATGTGTATAATTGTCTCGTATGCTGTCTAAAGAAGATATTTGAAATTAACGAATCATTGATTTTGCAGAATTCTATCATGGGATCTCCAGCATCATTTCTATTACCAATGCAATATTTTCCATCTATGATCCTTCCTCTTTTTTTCCAACCTTTGCATTCCAATCACCATTAAGGATCAATACATCTTGATTGCATGTTTGATCAATTTCAGATCAAGAAGTTGGTAGAATTCTTCTCTTTCATCCTCACTGGCTTTAGTGGTTGGTGTGTAAATTTGAATAATAGTGCTATTAACTGGTGTTCCCTGTCGTGCATGGATATTATGCTATCACAGACAGCGTTGTACCTCATGATTGATCTGGATATGTTCTTTTTGACAATGAATGCAGCACCATTCCTCTTGAATTTGTCATTCCCGGCATAGTAAACCATGTGGTTGTCAGATTCAAAATGGCCAATACCAGTCCATTTCAGCTCACTAATGCCTAAAATATCGATGTTGATGCATTCCATTTCATTTTTGATAATTTCCAATTTTCCTACATTCATACTTCCTGCATTCTATGTTCTGATTATTAATGGATGTTTACAGCTGTTTCTCTTCATTTTGAGTTGTTTCCCATTAACGAATGAAAGTCCCGAGGGCTTTACTCCCACAGGCTTTACTCCATTAGTGGCATCACGGTCAACTCTACTTTGAGGAGGCAGCTCTTCCTCAGTCGCATTTTGAGTGCCTTCCAACATGAGGGGCTCATGTTTTGACACTGTATCTGACAGTGTTTGTCTGCTAGTCATAAGGTTTTCAGTGACTAAATTATTTGGAAGTAGCTCATTGCTCCTTCCTCCTAGTCTGTTTTCATCTGGAAACTCATGTGAAGCCTGTCCACTGTCGGTGACCCTGGTGGCATTAAAAATACCTGTGGTGTAGTTTCCAGAATCACAGCAACTCACAGCCACCACAGTATGTTATGACAAACTGACAGACAAGTGGTGGTCATGGGTGATTACTACCTCTTAACTGCCAAACAACTAAAAATCCAGTCCTAGTCACATTGACACAAAGCCTTAACTATTGCAGTTATCTTTAATTACAAGTAGATTACTGATTTTGGTAACCATATATTATGAAAAATGAGCATTTTGAATCAACCAAATGTGATCAGTCACTCAAGTAGGGAGTAGGCAGATTTGAATCATTATCCAGAAACCTCTGACTTTCCTGGGAAGCTCTTTCTAGTTTATCTTCCCCTTGAACTCTGGAATATGCCAGACCAAAAGACAGCACTGAGTCATGTGCAGTGTCTCACCATTTATATTCTGAGTTTCTCTGATAAGTTCCTCTGATCAAGCACAGCTGTATGATCCCCTTTATAAAAGTGGCTCATAAAAATATTAAATCAATTGCTTATTTTCCCTTATTACATATTTCTAGTTCTTTTTGCAGTGTGCACATAAACATTGTTTCTTTTCTCTTCCAGGAAGAGTGGAAATACTCTTAAAAATACAACTGGGTTTAACAATTGTCATCAAAATGCAAAAGAACAAATTGAGAAAAATAATGATTTTACAAGTTCACTGCCAGAAACGTCTTGCTACACTTCTAAGGCAAATTAAGTGACACAATGTATAAAATGAAACTTTGGATTCTATACAATCTTCTACAAAATGACTACATAGAGAAATTCAAGATACATTTCGCCATGAGGACTTGATTGCAGATTTGACTTCAAGTTGTAAGCAGTTTGGAAGGTGATATTGTCAAATGAAAAGGCAACATTGGCTTAATCTTTGAATATGCTGCTGACTGTTCAAGTTTCTAACCAGTAGTTCTATTTCCCATTATGGATATAGTGTACTCTGGATTCTAGATAAAAAATGGGGGAAATTTTGATATTCTGTTTTACTTTAATGACATTAAAATTACACTTACATGTTACCTGGATATATGAAAAATTTCTATAGGTTTTTATTTTGTAGAGGTCTGTTAAACATTTGTGGATCTCTGAACTGACAGTCCTGATATGGCACTCACTGAAGGATAAGCACTGGTCCACGAGGTCAGGGTAAACCTCAAGTTCTGTGGTTCAAGTTCACCAGTTGCTCCTCAGGAGCCATAGATCAGGTAACTATGAGTTAGAACCAACTCAGTGGCATTTAACAACAACTGCAAAATGAGAATCTAGGAGCTTCACCATGCAGGGAAGCCAGTTCCAAAAGACACACTTCACTTCCAGCTCTTCTGTCTTGGTTGTAGTAGGTCCCTGCACTGTGAAGTTCTTAGATCCAACAGAACATTGATGCCAAGAAGCATGGGGAACTCCATGCTGGGCCTACAGATGCTGAAAGGAGACAAAGACCTTTCTCCAGAGTCAGTTCTCTGCGTTCAGACTTCTGATCTCTTAAGCTGTGAGAGAATACATTTATACATTTATTTTTGTTTAAGCCATCCACTTAAGATATTTCTGTTACAGCATCTATAAATAAATGAAATGGAATTTGGTACCAGGAGTGGGGTGCTGCTCTAACAGATACCTAAAATGTGGAAGTGGTTTTGGAATTGAATAATGAGCACAGGATGGAAGTATACTAAGCTGCCCAATTGTTGTTAAGTTCTATTGAGTAGATTCTGACCCATAGCAATCCTGTATTGGGTTTCTAAGGAGCAGCTGGGCAACTTGAACCACCAAACTTGCCTTACAAGCTAACTTTGCTGACTAGCATATTAACCCAGTGCCATACCAGAAAGCCTCTATTGACTACAAAAGACAGTTGGTGGAAATGTGGATGTCAAAGGTTATTCTGATGAGGGCTCAGAAGGAAGTGAGGAGAGCTGTAACACTGGAGATGGCACAGATGGTTAGAAGAAGTGGCAGAGAAACTGCAGCAGCAGAATCAGAAGACCAACACAAGATGGCATGGAAGTGAATCTATAGAGCAAGAGAGCTGAGTATCTTCATATAGTAGGCTTTCTGGTAGAGTTAGATGCTTCTAGGTATTTGCCTGTGAAGTTAGGCTTTCTGATCTAAGGAGTGAGAAAGCTTCTGTCCAAGCCTTACTAGTAGACGGGGTGCCTCTAAATAATTATACATAGAGCTGAAGAGCTTTGTACTCAAGCTTTGCTTGAGTAGAGCAGAGAACAGGTTAAGCTCTTTTAGAGATTAAGGAAACAGGAAACAGAAGCTGAAGAGACAAGAAGCATGGGAGTAAAACTGCCTCAGTCTCAAAAGGTAGAACCATAATCACTGGTGTTACTAAGGGTGGAACCACACTTTTCTAAGTTTCAAAGAGTTGGATTCTTTACCAAGTTGGTTCCAGAGTATGGGGTTGTCATTAGATGGAGTTGCTACCCAAAGCAGAGAGGGAAGGGCTGGCAGGCCTGAGGAGGCAGAAGAATGAAGCCTGCCAGGGTTGAGAGGGTGTGGTCACCACTCAGATGGACTTGGAGAATGGGGCTGTCCAAAGTTAAGGGGTATGGTTGCCATTACAGTGGATCTGGAAGGCAGAGCTGAAGCCCAGGGTTGAGGGACCTCTAGCCAGAATCTAGAGTGCATAGCCAACATGCATAGTCTAGATGACTGGGCCATCGTCTAGATGGTCTCAGAGAACACAGTGTTTTTTTCAAGCTTTGAGAATTAATATAAATTGTTCTGCAGACTTTTTAACTTGCTTGGTGCCTGTTATCCCTTCTTTTCTTATAATTGCTCCTTTTTGTAATAGAAATATCTACGTTTTACCTGTTGCAACATTGTATTTGGAAGTGGATAACTTGTATTTTGGATTCACAGATGAAAAGGGATTTTTGTCTCAGGTTGAAATTTGGACTTGGAAGAATTTTGGGATAATTTGATGGGGTTAGTGTGTTTTTGGTTGTACACATATTAGTGTCATTATTTTATGTGCAAGAATGATTTTATAATTATCTTCATTAAGATATTATGGATGCTTTAATGAGATATGTATAGGTTTCAAAATGACAAGTGGTGGACTATGATAGTTAAGTTTTTGTGTAAATTTGACAGGGCCTGGATTCTCAGTGGTTTGGCAGTTGATATGCAGCTATCCTCCATGATTTGATTTGATGTGATAAAGCAATAAAAGAATACAGGGTAGGATGTACTACCCTTAATCCAGTCACCACCCTGATCTGATTTATGCGAGTTTCCAAAGGATGTGGCATATAATACCTGTTATCTCACACAATAAAAAGGAAGAGATACTTGAGACGAGAAAGAGGGACCAACTACCACCAAGATAGAAAAGCCAGGAGTGGAGTGCCTCCTTTGGGTCTGGGGTCCCTGCACTGTGAAGCTCTTATCCAGGGACAGAAGTCTGGAGATCTCAAAGGAATATTGGGCCTACTGATGTTGGAAGGAGACAGGGACCTTTCTTTAGTTCCAATACTCTGAATTCACGTTTGTTAAACTGTAAGAGAATAAATGTCTAGTTGTTAAAGTCATCCGCTGTGATATTTCCTATATAGCAGTACTGGATAACTAAGATAAGTTTCAATGGACAAAATACTGAATGATACAGGAAGCACCAAAAGAAGGAATACACAGTCACTATACCAAAAATAATTGGTCTGTGCTCAACCATTTCAAGAGGTAGTGTTTGATCAATAATCAACTATTTTAAAAGAAGAAGTGCAAGCAGCATTGAAAGCCCTGACCAAAAACAAGTTTCCAAGAATTTACAGAATATAAATTGGAAGTGTTTCAGCAAACACTTGTCTATACCAAGAAATTTGCAAGACAGCTACTTGGACAACCAACTGTAAGGTATCATATTTGTGCCCATTCCAAAGAAAGGTGACCCAACAGAATAAAGAAATAATTCAACAAAATAATATCATATGAAAGGAAAATTTTGCTCAATTTTTTAAAAATTGAAAAACAGTTGCAGCAGTCAGTACCTTGACAGGGAGCTGCCAGAAATTCAAGCAGGATTCAGAAGAGGACATGGAACCAAGGATACCATTCTTGGTGTGAGATCTTGGCTAAAATAGAGAAATATGCTACTTCTGCTTTAATGACTACACAAAGGCATTCAACTGTGTGGATCATAACCAACTAAGAATAGCATTGAGAAGAATGGGTATTCCAGTTGTTAGAACAGCACAAGGGAATACTGAATGCTTTAAAATCAAGGCATGGTATTTTCAATTGCCTCATATGTATGTGAAAACTGGACAATGAATAAGGAAGACCATAGAAGTATTGATGCAGGTTAACTATGATGTTGGTGAAGAATATTGCAAGTACCCTGGTCTGCTAGAAGAATAAGCAAATCTTTCTTGGAAGAAATGCAGCCAGGATGCTTCTTAGAAATAAATAGGTCAAGACCTATTTTCATCTTTCATACTTTGGACATGTCAGAAGGGACCAATTTCTGGAGAAGGACATCATGTTTGGTAAAGTGAAGTGTCAATGAAAAAGTTGAAAACACTCAATAAGATGGATTGACACAGTAGCAGCAATAGTCTCAAATGTAATTATTGTGAGGATGGCACAGGAACAGACACTGTTTCATTCTGTTGTGCACAGAGTTACTATAAGTTGGAATAGACTGGTTGGCACTTAAAAACAACAGCACAATACCTTTGAAGTCGTAAAGTTATAGTTACTAGGCTTGCCTGCAGTACTTCATCAATTGCACTATGTAGAACTTCCTCTATTCATCCAACAAGAAAGAGCAGATCATTCAGGAGCTAAAGTTAACTTTACTTTTATTTTTAAATCTTATAAAAAGCATAACAGGCTTTAAAATTGAGCTTTCGTCTGTTCTATTACTAATTCTACATTCTCTCTAGTCCTTTGAGTTTATTATTTTTATCAAATGACCAAAATAGACTTATTACATACTTTAAAAAAATCAACCTAGACAAAATCATAAAGTGTCCAGAAATGATTGCTAATTACAGAAAATTTCCAATTTAGGATTACATTTTTTAACTATATCAATATCCTCAAGGCATCAACATTATTTACAGGAACAGTATTGTAGAATTTTTTAACAACATGATGTGTTGAAAATCATATGGAGTGGAATATTGGTGTCTATTTGAGTTTATAAGGAGCTCTGGTAGCGTAGTGATTACGAATCGGGCTGCGAACCTTAAGGTCAGCGGTTCGAAACTACCAGCCGCTCCGCGGGAGAAAGATGAGGCTTTCTACTCCCGTAAAGATTTACACCCTCGGAAACCCTGTACAGGGTCGCTATGGGTCGGACCCGACTCGATGGCACTCAACAACAACAACAACAACAACATTTGAGTTTATATATAACCTATAAGAGGTTAGCCCAGGATTGGGCAGTGTTTCGTTCTGCTGTGCATAGGTTGCTATGAGTCGGTACCGACTCGATGGCACCTAACAACAACATATACTATCAAAGTATATGTTGATTCACTTTTAACACTTTAGTTGATATAATACATTCTTAAATTGTGAAGAAAGATTTGCAGGAATTGGGGAAGTACAAAATATTTCTCTTTCAAACAAACTTGTCATTTATCTGATTGAAGATTTGTTTAAAAAGACTAGTTTGGAGAATTCTCCTTCATGCATGAAGTGAACCGATTGTTTGTTTCAACTGCTGCTCTTAAAAGAGAATAGCTAGATAGTTCAATCATTCTTTTCTAAACCATGAATTATTGTGCTATGATTTGTAAGATCTAAAATAATACAATTGCTCTTTAAAATCCCAAATGCATTGCTCTTCAGTGTTCATGCAACAAATGATACAACAAAAGCTGGATTGTTTTTATTTATTTTCAAAAAAGTACCTAGGGAAATCATTGATTTTGTTTATAGGATTCTTTACCTATATTTAATATTAAATCTGAATTCCTACACATGGATTTCTCCTCCAAACATAAATATTTTTTATAGTTTGCCCTTAAAAATGGTATGAAAGATTTTTATAGGCAAAGAAACAAACATGCTGAAAAGAAACCCCAGTAAACTCCACAAAGCATTTTCTTTTCATTGTAAGAACTGAGTTTACCTTACAATTGCCTGAGTAAATGCTTGCACGTTTTCATAAATCAACATGCATAAGAGTTGTCTTACTGGGAATAATAGCACTTTTATTACACTTATTTTTTTAAGTCACTTTATATTTTGTGGGGAATTTTAACTTCTTGGGTAAAAGGTATTTTCATTGGAATAAAAATGGGACTTTCAGATGCCTGTCATACTCTAAAATGCTTTGAAGTTAGTTTGAATTTTCTGTGTATATCATGAGACTCAGTTTTTCTGAATAGAGTGTACTAATGATAAATTTAGGATTTCAAGCATCAACTTACATTACAGTTATAAAAACTATATCAGTTATTGACATTTCAATTAGCTTTTGTGCACATTTCACTTTGACAACTATTTATTATATTTATCAAATGGTAGGAGAAGGGCTCCAACACTGAAGTTTTAAAAATAGTAATAGCTGCAGAGTGTAGATGGTACTGGACCATTCAAATAATGTGATAAAATCATGCTAAGTCAGAGCTGTTGTGGAAAATTAAGGAAATGAAGAAAGTATTCATAGCTATTTAACAATTCATTTTAAAAGAGGACAATGTTTTAGTTGGAAGCCTTAGAAAAGATGTTGTGGTAGACAGAATTCTAGCGTGCTTCCCAGGATTCTTGCCCCTTGGTATATGATTCTATCTCTTTGAGTATAAGCAGTATTATACCAAAGGGTATACCCCCCACGCCTGTCCCCCAGCTGCCAGCTCACAGTCCCTCTCCCTCCCTGAGTTCAGAGTCCCCAGCTACTCCTCTCCATGTCATCATCTCTGCCTCCATCCCTGGTGTCACTGCCTTCCAGGACAGGATCCTGCACTTCGCTTTTCTCCCTCCCTTGATGGTTCCTGGGATTTCCTTTCCTGAACTGCAAAATCAGCCACTCCCCTCCTTTTGTTACAAAACATTTACATTTACCTTTCCAACACTTACTGTCAGCCCTAATAGCAATCATTCCACATTGAACCACAGGAGTCCTATCTTCTACACCTTTTATCAAGCCCATCCAGACAGGTTGGAAACAACTCAGTGGAGATTCTACCTTTCCCTGTATCCTCTGGAACTAGGTTTCCTACTAAAAGCATGTAAGCCAGTCACTTCTTTTCTTTGCAGTGCCCCCAATTTTGGGTAGCCAATGTCTAGGTTCCCTATCCTGATTGGCCCATGGGGTGGGAATGATCCTTACTGTAAAGGTTTGTTTGCTCCTTTGTCATACTTTGTCAAACTGAATTCACAAGCATAGGTCAAGTTCATTCAATTGTGGGTTACTCTTTTTTTTTTTTTTTTCCCTCTTCTTTCTTCCTTTATTTGTGTTCTGATCATCCAGCCACTGATGCCAGGTAAAATGGGTATGATCTGCAATTGTGGATGTTCTTGTACATCTCCCCTCACTTCATATCAGTTGGATGCTTCACATTCTACTCTAGTCCTCTGGGCCATGTCCCTGCCCCTGTGTCCAGGAGTCAGTCCCCAGGTCTCATCATACTGCTGGTTAGTCAGGTTTCAATCCAGGTTAACAGAAGTCTATTGAGTGTGCTCAGACTTAGCTCACAATTTCATTGCTGTTTTTCCCCCACTACCTCTTATCGGTGACCAATGTGGTCAGCAGCAAGACAACATGCCTGCTTGTGTATTCCACTTGAGTTTCAGTCTTGGAAGGGGGTTTGCCTTGAGGGGACCTGACTACCTGCCTTGGTGGCTCCCAGGGGAACAACTTGCTTGTTCTTATAGTAGTCAATTGGACTGCTGTTATTATTATTATTATTATTTGCTGCTGGTCCTTCTTTCAAGAAGTATCCACTGTTCTTCTAGCTGCTCTGCTTGTACTTTCAAGTGGAAATTTCCCACCTCACCTATAGTCTTGCACAATGCAAAAGCTCTGCAGGGAGCTTCCATCACTGCACAAGTTCTAGCCCCATTTTAGGTATTCAAATTGAGTTGCTAATCTCAAGCTCAGCAGTTCGAAACTACCAGCTGTTCTGTGGGAGAAAGAGGCTTTCTGCTCCCGTTAAGATTTGTAGCCTCGGAAACCCTGTATAAGGTTGCTATGAGTCAGAACTGACTTCATGGTACACCACCACCACCACCAATCAGTTATAGGCTGAAGATGGACTTACAAGCTTTCTCTGGTGATGTTTCTGGCTATTCCTCTCTCTCCCCTTCAAGTGATTAGAGGTGTGATCAGCTCCCATATATGGCCTCAGTGAAGCTCTCACTCTCTTGGCAATTGAAGCCACGTGGTGGTGAGCCATACAGTTTTGAGTAACAAGCCATGCTTGTTCAACCTTCTAAATGGGTGATATCCACACCATGGTGCCTATATTTAGGTGAGACATGTTCCAAGCCTGCAGAGCTGGCCATGACCAGTCCTAGACTATACCTCATTAGGAGAAGCAGCTAAAGAGATTCAACAAAAAGAAAAATAAGGAGACTGGCTGGCCAGGTGCAGCATGACCATCTTAAACTTTTGTGAGGGGCTTTAGATACCAGGCAGTAGTTTGTGATTTGTAAAGATAAAGGTATGATTTTTTTTTTTATTCTTCACACTTCCCTAGTGACTAGAAATGGGGTTAATCCCTATCCATATACACCCTAAGCAAAACCTCTGCTTTCCAGGTTGTTGGAGTTACATGGTAGTGAGACACACAATTGTGAGCCAAAGTAAAGTAAACTGGGAACTGTCTGAACCAATCCTTGCACTTTGAATCAAGGTGGCCTGCTCCAAACCTATAGAGCTGGTTCTGGCCATCTCTGGACTAATGGGAACTCTCACTCTCAGCTGCCCTCTGGAATGGAAACACTCTGATCCTCCAAGCTGCTTTGGATTTTGCACAACTACTTCTGGATTGGGTGCTGATAACAGACAACACTTAGGCTGACAGGGGATTCCAGAGTTTTTTCTTCTCTGGGTCTAGCACCTGTCCTGTTTTTTTCCCCTGTCATTGTTTTGATTTATTCTTCCTTCCCCTTCTTCTTCTCTTTACTTTCCCTTGTTTTTTATTTATTTTTATTTCTGCTGTCATTTTTTTCTTATTTTTTCCTACTTCTCGTTCCCCGACCCTTGTTTCTTTTTTTCTTTTTCTTGATTTTCCTTGTATACTCACTGATCTCTTTTTCTATTGCTCATCCCTCTTTCTGATTGTGTTTACTCTTTTTTTTTTTTTCTTTTTAGCTTCTCTCATTTTCATCTTTCATTATTTTTTCTCTCTTCTCTTCTTCTCTTCTTTTCTCCTTTTGGTTATTATATTCCTTTTTATATAACTGTTGCCTGCATTTTTGTTGTTGTTTTCTTAGTCTTTTTAATTAATATATTAATTAATTTTTTAGTATTTTCTATTTTCACTGTTGTTTGTTTATTTATTTATTTTTCTCTTGTGTGTTCATGTTCTCTTCTTGCCTCACCTGACAGGGTACAGCAACCATGTCAATACAGTCCAACAACAATTGTACCCTCTATGACTCACTTATTGTGTAAGAGCCAATATCAGTTGCTGTACACCTGATCAATGTCAACAACCAACATCAGCCAGACCCATTTTAAACTGAGCTGCATTAATGGTGAACAGAAAATGGTGCACATGCTTCCATTCTCTAGTCACACCCAACAGGAGGCAGTTGGTGAGTGCCAAAGAACACAATAATATACAATCATTGATTAAATACAAATACAAAAATGCCACAATGTCTAGGAAGCAACAGCCAATTCCTGTTTACATGAAGAAACTTGACAGAGTGGATCAAATAAATACCGTTAGATAATATCATTAATGTCACTTGCAAGTAAAGCTTCCTTAAGGATAATTCAAAAACATCTATAACAAATCATTGACAGGGAACTGTCAAAGGCAGTCTCATGACAGAACAAGAGGACATTTAATGATTTAAAGTCAGGAAAGGTATGTACCAGGATTGTATTATTACACCATGCTTGTTCAATCTGTATGCAGAGCAAATAATCTGAGAAGTTGGATTATATGAAGAAGAACATGGCATCAGGATTGGAGGAAGACTCATTAACAACCTGTGATATGTAGATGGTACAATCTAGCTTGCTAAAAGTGAAGAGGACTTTCTGATGAAGATCAAAGACCACAGCCTTCAGTATAGGTTGTACCTTAATGTAAATAAAACAAAATCCTCACCACTGGACCCATAAATAACATCATGATAAATGGAGAACAGATTGCAGTTGTCCAAGACTTCATTTTGCTTGGGTCCATCATCAACATTTATGGAACCAGCAGTCAAGAAATCAAACCATGTATTGCATTAGGCAAATCTGTTGCACATGATCTGCTTAAAGTGTTTACATCAAAGATGCCAGTTTGAGTACTAAATTATGCTTGATCAATTCACGATATTTTCAATAACCTCATATTCATGTGAAAATTGCACAATGAATAAGGAAGACCATAGGAGAATTGATGCATTTGAGTTACGGTGTTGAAGAAGAACTTTAAGGATACCATGGATTGTAAGAAGAGTAAAGAAATCTATGTTGGAAGAAGTTTAATCATAATGTTCCTTAAAAGCCAAGTTGGGCAGATTTCATCTCCCATACTTTGGACATATTATCAGGAGCATTCATTTTCTGAAGAAGAACATTTTGCTTGGTAAAGTGGTCAGTGAAGGAGAGGAAAACCCCCAATGAGATGAATTGGCACAGTGGCAGAAGGAGTGAGCTCAAAGTTAACAACAACTGTGAGGATGGCACGGGACCAGACAGTGTTTTGTTCTGTTGTGCACAGGGTTGCTATGACCCGGAACCAACTCAAAGACACTTAACAACAATAATAATAACAACAACAATGACAATAATAAATGAGCAGCAGTGACAATATTAATTTCTGATCAAACAGATTTTAAGGTAAGAAACAATATAAGAGACAAAGAAGACCATTATATCATGTTGTTGTTATGTGCCGTGGAGTTGGTTCCAACTCAAAGCGACCCTGTACAGGGTTTCCTTGGCTGTAAATCTTTACAGGAGCAGAAAGCCTCATCTTTCTCCCATGGAATAGCTGGTTGTTTCCAACAGTTGACCTTGTGGTTCGCAACCCGATTCATAACCACTATGCTATCATGATTAAAGGGTAAATTGAACAAGTGGACATAATCATAATAAATACCTATCCCAATGAAAAAGTCTCAAAATACATAAATCAAACTCCAACAGATGAAATAAAGCATATAATTTGTTGAATATAAAGCTTATGATCTTTTTTGTTAATCTTTACTAGATTCACAATAAAAAGTTAAAATAAAAACTCCAATAGAATTCAATAAAGGAATAGACAACTATACAGTAATAATATGAGATTTTAATGCACTATTTTTGATGAAAGACAGAGCTAGAAAGAAACTCAACAAAGACAAAGAAGAACTAAACAACACAATCAACTAACTAGACCTCATAGACTTATACAGAGCACTCAACACAACAACAGCAAAACACACTTTTTTTTTTAGTGCATGGAACATTCTCCAGAATAGATCATATATTAGTCCACAAATTAATCTTCAATAAATTTAGAAAACTTGAACTATTACAAGGCATCTTTTCATATCGCAATGTTATGAAATCAACAATAGGAAGATGAAGGCAAAAATAAAATACATGGACATTGGATAACAGCCTGCTTAAAAGTTACTGGGTATTAGAACAAATAAAACATGAGATAAAAAATTTCCTTGAAACAAATGAGAGCAAAACCACAACATATCGAAACCTTTGAGACAACAAAACAACAAAAACAGCAAAAGCAGTTTTTAGAGGGCAATTTATGACAATAAGCACATACATCCAAAAGGAAGAAAGAATCAACATCAGTACATTAACATAGCGTCTTCAACAATAAAAAAAAGAGTACTAAAGGAAGCCAATTGCCACCAGAAGAAAAGAAATGATAAAGAATAGAATGGAAATAAACGAAACAGAAAAACAATAGAAAGTATCAACAAGACAAGAAGTTCGTTCTTTGAAAGGATTAATAAAATTGACAAATCATTGGCAAATCTAACAAAAGAAAAGGAGAAGCTGCAAATAACATGAATAAGAAATTATACGAGTGATGTCACAAAGAAGCAATGAAAATAAAAAGATAATAAAAGGATACTATGTAATATTGTACTCCATTAAATTAGAAAATCTAGAAGGGGCAAAATTTCAGAAAAATACAAGCTACCTATACTAATATGGAAAAAGTAAAAAACTTGATCAGACCTAAAACAACAGAAATATTGATCAGACCATTAAAAAGCACATAACAAAAAAGAGTACAGGTCCAGGTGAATTCTACTAAACAGAAAAGAACTGATACTGTTTCTACTCAAACCATTCCAGAATATAGAAAAGGATAGAAAACTCCCAAATACATTCTATGAAGTAAACATAACCATCATACCAAGTCTAGGCAAAGACATTACTAAAATAGAAAATTATAAACCATTATCTCTCATGAACATAGGAATCCTGGTGTGATATTATAGAAGAAGCACTGTACTGCTAACCACAAGGCTAGCCACTTCTTGGAAACCCAATACAGGGTTGCTATGAATTGGACCTGATTCGATGGCTTAACAACAACATTCTTCAAGGACATAAATGCAAAAAATTTAAACAAAATCCTAGTCAGTAGAATTCAACAACTTAGAGTGACCAAGTGGGATTCATAATAGGAATATAAGGATAGTTTAATATTAGAAAAACAATCAACACAATCCACCACACAAATAAAACAAAGGAAAAGAACTATATGAGCACAATGATTGATGTATAAAAGGCATTTGATAAAATCTAACATCCATTCATGATAAAATCACTTAGCAAAATAAGAATACAAGGGAAATTCCTCAACATAATTAAGGGCATATAAACAAATACAAACAAACAAACAAAATCCAACATTACTCTTAATGAAGGAAAACTAAAAGCTTTCCCTCCTGGTTCCCAGGAACCAGGCAAGGATGTTCTTTATCACCACTCCTATTCAATATTGTGTTGGAAGACTTATAGCCAGAACAATAAGGCAAGAAAGGGAAATTAAGTGCCTCAGAAACCCTATACAGGATTGCTATGAGTTAGAACTGATCCGATGGTACTGAGCAACAACAAAGTTGGCAAAGGAGAAATAAAATTCTCTTTATTTGCAGACAATATGATCTTACATATAGAAAATTCCAAAGAATCAGCAAGAAAATTATTGGAACTTATTGAAAGATTCAGCAAAATGTCAAGGTAAAAAAATGAATATATGAAAGACATTGATAAAGACAGCTCTGAATAGGACATCAGAAAAACAATATCATTTATAATAGCCACAAAAAAGATGAAATACTTATGTATCAATCTAACCAGAGAAACAAAAGACATATATAAAGAAGACTACAAAATACTACCACAAGAAACACTACTGCAAAACACTACTGGGATCTCAGCACAATAGTCTTAGGGATCATCATTGACAATTGGCATAACATAGTCCATAAAGACAATGTTCTGCATCTCACTTTAGTGAGTAGTGACTGGGATCTTAAAAGCTCATTGGCAGCCATGTAAAGTTCAACTATTGTTCTCTCCATGTGTGGACGAAAGAAGCGTGATAAAAATTGAAGATGCTTGGAATCAATTATTCCAATGGACCAATGGTACATGTGAACATCAGTCACCATGACTCTGACACCAGAAGAACTAGATGGTACTTGGCTACAATTACCAATTTCTGTAAAATAAATGACATAAGAAGGTTCCAGATAGAGTAGGAGAAAATGTGGAACAAAACTCAAAATAATAAAAAAGACCAGGCTTACCGGTCTTCAGAAAGAAACTGGAGGAACCCATAGCTATGGCTCTTGACTTCCCCTCAGCATTGTGATGGAAGTTACCCTCACTTCCCAATTTTCAGCAAAGCAATAGATAGGTATATAGGGGGCATAACAATTCTAGTAAGGTAAGCTCATTATGGAATGGTCAACCAATCAAGACAAAAAGGGCAACATTTACCAACAAATGTTCAAAGTTCATAAGGGTTGGGAAGGAGGATGGACTAGATTTAAGAATCACAAACAGGAAGTGGGGTAACTGTTGTTATATGGAGGGGATTGCAAATATTGAGATGAAACAAAGTGTATGCTTTGTTGAATGTGTGACTTAATAAACTATTATAAAATCCCTCAATGACTTGTTAGGAATCCATTAAAAATAATGTTAAATGAAACAATAAATCATATGTGATGATTCTTAGTATTAGAAAGTTAGGGGAAAAGTAAGTATGCTGAATTGTATGTTGTATGGTTACAATGTCAAGAAAACAAAAATCCTCACCACTGGACCAATATACAACATTCTTATCAATGGAGAAAAGTTTGAAGTTGTCAAGGACTTCATTCTTCTTGGATCAACTATCAACAATCTCTTGACTGCGGAAGCAGCAGTCAAGAGATCAGACGACGTATTGCACTGGGCAAATCTGCTGCACAGGAACTTTTTTAAAGTATTGAAGAGCAGAGATGTCAGCTTGAGGACTAAGGTGCGCCTGACCCAGGCCATTGTGTTTTCAATAGCCTCATATGGATGTGAAAGCTGGACAGTGAATAAGGAGGATTGTAGAAGAATTGATGCCTTTGAGTTGTGGTGTTGGAGGAGAATACTGAAAGTGCCATGGACTGCCAAAAGAACCAATAGATCTGTTTTGGATGAAGTGCAGCCAGAGTGCTCCTTGGAGGCCAGGATGGCTAAGCTTCATCTCACCTACCTTGGACATATTGTCCGGAGGAAACAATCGTTGGAGAAGGATGTCATGCTGGGTAAGGTGGAGGGTCAGAAAAAAACAGGAAGACCCCCAACGAGATGGATCAGCTAGGTGGCATCATTGATGGACTCAAGTGTGGCAGCGGTAGTGAGGTTGGCCCAGGATCGGATATTGTTTCATTCTGCTGTGCATGGGGTCTCTATGAGTCGGTTCCGACTCGATGACACCTGACAACAACAACAACAACAACATGGTTACAATTATTTAAAAATGATAAAATACATGTATAAATAAAAATTCTGGATGGAGATGTAAGACACCGTTTATAGAGATTGCGTTTGGATGATGAGACCATGATAATTTTACTTTATTATTTTGTTTTCCTTTTTGGTATTTTATATTTATCTTTGTTGTTGTTGAGTTGATTCTGACTTATGGAAGCCCCGTGAATGCTGACTAGATTTGCTCTATAGTGTTTTGAAGGCTGTAAATCAAATTCTGAATAAAATTTCCAGCACATCTTCTGAGGTGTCTCTGGATAAGTTTGAACCACCAATCTTTTGGCTAGTAATTGAGTGCCTGAATGTTTGTGCCGCTTAGATATCTTCACTTTTTCTTAAAGTAATTACACGCACAATTAATGCTTGGATCTTTTTTTTTCCTTAAGGAAAGCACATTAAAAACATTGCCTTCTCGGGAGCCCTAGTAGCATAGTGGATTATAAGCACAAGATCAGCAGTTCAAATCTACCAGCCACTCCTTGGGAGAAAGATGAGATTTCCTGTTCCAGTAAAGATGCATAGCTTTAGAAACCCTCTGTAGAGTTATGAGCCAGAATTGACTCAATAGCATACAACTACCAGCCACCAAAGATAAACCCATGGTTTATTTATAAAATATGTCTAACAAAGTTTCCAGAATGGTTGTCTGTAGTGGTGTTGAACCACATTTTCTACCTATACTCAGAAGCCCTGTGACAAATCAAGATGGTTGTTCATATCTATATTCATTTGTAGATAGGCTTTGAATTGTGTTTAAAAATTTTAAATACTATTCAAAAACTGACAATTTTCACATAAACCAGATTTTAAAGTTCTGCTTTAAAATGTGGAAGATCTATATACATCAAGCAAGCCCGTGTTCTTACATGATAACAATGGGCTGGAATCAAGAATCAAGAATCAAAAATCTCATTTAGGTGAGACATGTGTCTTTCAATTTGCCATAGTTTTATCATTTACTAGAGTCTGTCTGCATCAATTCTTCTACGGTCTTCCTTATGTGAAAGTCCAGCTTTCACATGCATATGAGGTTATTAAAAATACCATGGCTTGGGGCAGGCACACCTTAGTCCTCAAGCTGATGTCCCATAGAAGAATTTAGGCTTTTGAGTTATAGTGTTGGAGGAGAATGAAAGTGCCATGGGTTGCCAAAAGAACAAACAGATCTGTGTTGGAAGAGTTGCAGCTATAGTGTTCCTTGGAGCACTTCATCTCTCATACTTCAGACATATTGTCAGGAGGTACCAGTCACTGGTTGGTAAAGTCAGGGAAAAAGAGGAAGACCCCCAGTGAAATAGATTGGCACAGTGGCAGCATCAATGGGCTCAAGTGAGGCAACAATTGTGAGGTTGGCCCAGGATCAGGCAGTGTTTTGTTCTGTTGTGCATAGGGTTGTTATGAGTCGGTACTAACTTGATGGCACCTAACAACAGCATAGCCTGTATGATACTGACATTGAGTATCTATTGCAACTCATCATTGAACTTTTTCTGTTGCTACTCTGACAGTTGAAAAGCATTTTTCTGAACTCATTTATTTATCAAGAGTGGAAAAATGAAGAGTGGAGTGCAGAGGGCCCCTTATTTCTCAAGCTGATGGGCTTTTATCATTTATGAATTTGTTGGCATTTGCGAAAATGACTGTTGATGATAAAAGGAACATGGGACTGGAAGTATCTGGTGTAACCTGGACTAGATACTTAGTAAATATTAGTTTCCTTCCATTATTCCTTTTATGTAATTACTTTAAAATATTTGGACATAGAATAAAGTGGTTGTAACATTCCCAGTGATTGTAAGTGGAGCACCAAAACAAAATGCTGAAATCATGCAGAAAAACATAAGATATACTCAATATTCTCCTCTAGTAAGGCAGAGAACATAGAGAAGGAAGCCAAAATGCTAACCATGTAGGTGACCCCAATTTTCCCTTCCTATCTCTATTGAAATCAATGAAATTTCTCCACAGTCCAGAAAAGGGAGAAAACCATCCACTGCCTTAGTGCTCAGTTTCAGTTGGCTGTATGTCCCTGGCCTCTTGGCGAGGTTGACTGTGCACAGGAAATTCACATTTTCAGAACAGTTAGATATTTTTCCTTTCTAAACCACATTCAAGACACTAATTCCATTTCTTTCCTGGCTACAGATAGGTGAATTAGCAAGAAACCATTCCTGCATTGTCTTCCAGTCTTCAAATGAAGCCTAATTAAAGAAATATATAGTTTTTATTGAGCTGCAAGAAAAAGGGACATGGGGCACAATTAAATTTGCATCAATAATTAAAGGCATAAAATTATTAATGTAGCAAATATTACACATTAATAAGAATATATTTTGTTACCAACTGCTGCATAAAATCTTGGTTTTATAACCTACAATCTAAAAGGAGAAATATAGAAGGAATACACAAAAAGCATTATGTTCCAATCTTATGTTTATTGTTGCTGAAAGTCTAAGATATTTGTCACATTTCAATACTACCATTGCTACGATGGATTGTTCTGAATAAGAAAAGGGAGAAAAAGTATAATTTTGATCATAATGGCTTATATGTAACATGAATATTTACTATGGAGATAAAAATATTTTTCAGTCTTAATATTTTCCTCCGATACTGGAATACAAGTTCTATGTATGGAGGGAAGAGGCACATCCTCTGTCCCTGCCCCATCCGTCTTTTTAGGCTAACCTTAGGTTATTCTGCTCATGCCCTTTTTGAGAGACCTGTTGTCAAAGGCAGCTCTTTGAATCATGGTCACCTATTCAGAAAATTCTCCTTGTAGTCATTAAAAATCATTTGAAAAAACAACAGCAACTCGAAGATTATCTGATGGGAAACTTAGTTGTCAGTGAGTTTATGTTAATGAAGAAAGAATGACTTGGAAAAGCAGGGTGAGAAATGGTTGCACAATTTAAAGAATATAATCAGTACTAAATTGTACATACAGAAATTGTTAACTTGGTATAGGTTCTGTTATGTATAGTCTCAGCAACAGCAAAAATAAAATAAATTATATTCTATAAAGAGTCCTTTGAGGATTCAAAATTTAGAATGTGTATTTATTCTTCCCTACCCTATTGGTTTTGTGTAGCATGTGGGTTAATGTGCCAGACTGCACATTATGTTAATGTGCCAGAACTGCAAAGTCAGCAGTTCAAACACACCAGCCACTCTTTGGAAACCCTATACAGGGTCGCTGTGGGTCAGAACCAACTTGAGGACACTTAAAAAACAACAACAACCCTACAGGTTTTGTAGTTGTTGTTGGATACCACTGAGCTGATTTTCAACTCATAGCAATCCCATGTGATAGAGTAGACTACCCTATAGGGTTTTCTAGCATGCAATCTCGACAGAGGAAGCCCCAGTGGAACAATGATTAAGAGATTGGCTGCTAAACCAAAGACTGGTGATTGAAACCCACCCACGGATCCTCAGGAGAAAAGACCTGGTGCTCTGCTTCTCTAAAGATTACAGACTTGGAAACTATATATAGCGTTCTGTTCTATATGGTCTCCGTGAGTAAGAATTTACCAGACAGTTATGGGATTTCCCCCCCATAATTTTAATGGAAGCAAATAGCCAGATATTTCTACTACTGAATCATTGTCTTTGCTGTTAGGTGCTGCCCAATTGACTCCCACTGATAGTGATCCTATTGACAATGAAATACACCTAATCCTGTTCCATTCTCTCAGTTAGTGCTATGTTTGAGGCCAATGTTATAATCACTATATTGATTCATCTTCTTTGGGTCTTCCTCTTTTTTACTGTCTATTTTAACAAGCAAGATGTCCTTTTCCAGGGACTAATCCCTCCTGATAACATGTACAAAGCACATAAGATGAAGTCTTGCTATTCTCATTACCAATGAACATTCTGGCTGCACTTCTTACAAGACTGATTAGTTTGTTCTTCTGGCAGTCCATCTATTTTCAATATTCTTCACCATTACCAAAATTCAAACGTATCCGTTCTTTGTTGTTGTTGTTAAGTGCCATCGAGTCGGTTCCGACCCTTAGCGACCCTGTGTAGGGTTTCCAAGGAGCAGCTGGTGAGCTTGAACTGCGGACCTTGCAGTTCAAACTGCTTTGCAGTCTGGCGCATTAACCCACAGCACCACACCAGGACTCCATTCTTAGGTTTCATGTCCTCTTCTGAATCCTGTTTGAACCTCTGACAATGTGCTACTGTAGCCATTTTACAATTATCTTTAGCAATATTTTACTTGCATGAGATACTAATGATGTTGTCTGATGATTTCTGAATTCTGTTGGATTGTGTCTTTTTGGAATGGGCACATATATGTGTGAACAGTTAGCTACATATCAAATGCCCTGGTATAGGTGAATAAGTGATTCAAGTGTCACATCAGTTTGTTGAAAGATTTCAATTTGTGTTTCATAAATTCCCTGAGCCTTGCTCTTTGCCAAGGCCTTCAGTGCACCTTGGACATCTTTCTTCAGTATCATTGACTTTTGATTATATGCTTGCTACCTCTTGGAAAGATTGAACATTGATCGTTTCTTTTTGGTACAGTGACTCTGTATATTCCTCCATCTTCTTTTAATGTTGTCTGTATCATTCAATATTTTGATCATTTTTGTTGATTTCTACACAGTGACTCTGTATAAGGTTTCCAAGGAGCAACTGGTGAGTTTGAACAATTTTGAAATAGGGGGCTTGAATTTTTACTTCAATTCCCTCAGCTTGAGAAATGCAGAATGTGTTCTTCTGTTTTGCTTTTCTAACTCCAGGTCTTTGCACATTTCATTATAATGTTTACTTTGTCTTCTCAAGTTGCACTTTGAAATGTTCTGTTCAGCACTTTTACCTCATCATTTGTTGTAGCATCTCTACACTATAGAACAAGTTCCAGAGTTTCTTCTAAGAACCATTTTTGTGTTTTTCTTCTTTCTTGTCTGTTTAATGACCTTGTGCTTTCTTCCTGTATGATGTTCTTGATGACATCCCATTATTCTTATGATTCCTAGTCATTAGTGTCTAATTCATCAAATCTGTTTTTGAGATGATCTCTAAATCCAGGTCATAATTTTGCTCTTGTGAATTTGTTTTAATTTTCTTGAGCTTCAGCATGAACTTCTTGTTGTTAAGTGCCTTTGAATTGTATAGGGTTTCCTGGTGATCTTGAACCACTGACCTTGTGATTTAAACCGACTTTGCAGTACAGTGCATTAACCCACACTGAACTTACATATGAACAACTGATGATCTTTTCCACAGTCTACCCCTGGCTTTGTTTTGGCTAATGATATGGAGCTTTCCCATCATCTCTTTCCAAAGATGTAGTCTGATTTTTGTGCATACCATCTGTTTGGGTCCATGCATATAGTCATATTTTATGTTATTTAAAATAGGCATTTGCAATGAAGAAGTCATTGGTCTTGCAAAAATTCTATCAGGTGATCGCCACCATTGTTTCTATCATCACAGCCCTATTATCCAATGACTGATCCTTTTTGTTTCTAATCTTTGCATTCTAATAGTCAGAAAGTATCAATATATCTTGACTGCATGTTTGTTCAATGTCAGGTAGAAGAAATAGGTAGAATTCTTCAATTTCATCATCATTGACTTTAGTGGTTAGTGTATAAATTTGAATAATAATAGCATTAACTGGTCTTCTTTGTTGGCATATGGATATTATCCTATCACAGACAGATAGATAGATCTGTACTTCAAGATAGATCTTGACATGTTCTTTCTGATGATGAATATGATACCATTCCTCTTCAATTTGTAATTCTTGACATAGTAAACCATGTAGCGGTCTGATTCAAAATGGCCAATTTCAGTTCATTCCAACTCATTAATGCGTAGGACATCAATGTTTATGCAATCCATTATTTTTGACAACTTCTAATTTTACTAGATTTATACTATTATTAATATTAGTGGATGTTTACAGACATTTTTCCTCATTTTGAGTTGTGCCCAACCAGCCAATGAAGTTCCTGAAGGCTTTATTCCTTTTGTGTCACCACGGTCGGCTCTACTTTGAAGAGGCAGCTCTTCCTCAGCTGTATTTTGAGTGCTTTCCAACCTGAGGGGCTCATCTTCTGGCATCATATCTGAAAATATTTTAGTGTTCTTCAATATGTTTCAGTATTCAATATTCTAGTCTATTTGACAGTGTCCCACTGCTATTCTTAAGATTTTCAGTAACTAAATATTCAGAAATATTCCATCTCTCCTTCATCCTAGTCTTTCTTAGTTTGGAAGCTCATCTGAAACCTATCTACCATTGGTGACACTGCTGGTATTTAAAATACCAATGACATAGCTTCTAGAAGAGTGTTGAGACCAATGCAATATGTCCTTTGATTTCTATGAGGCACTGGGTGGGTTCAAATCACCAACCTTTGGGTTAGCAGTCAGCATTTAACTATTTTGCCACCAGACCTCCTTGCCAATATATGTTCTATACTTTATTTATCAAAGTTCCTATCACGTGGCAGTGTAATCAACTGGCAACTTGCATGTATCCCATAAACTTATGCAGACCTGGCTTTTCATAGTGCTCAGTCCATAGAAATAGAAATAGACAAATAAGACAGGAAAATATTTGATTTGCCCAAATCAAGATTAAGATTGCATGATTTATAAGCAACTCAATTTCAGTAATTTGGCTGGCATCAACAAGCAGCTTAGATTCTATTAGTCAATTAAGTATTTAAAAAGTAGTGAATACCTACTGTGTGCAAGTTGCTAGGAGTGACACACAGTGAATTAGTTAATTTTTCTGTTTTACAATCCAGTAAAGAAAAAATAGTTTGTAAGCAGGCTATGCAAACTTTCACAGTTGAGGAATAACAAGTGAAATAGGGGCTCAAAGGTGAGAAAATTAACACTAAGTTTGAAACATTAGGAAAAACTTTGTGATAAAAGTAACATTCAAATACATTATAATGACTGGGAAGGATTTCAAGAATAGGTAAGGTTCTGGGTATCTGGGTGGTTGGATGTGTAAGGAAGAAGTATGCATAAACAGACAGAAGGAAAGTTCAGTACACTGTTGGGCATAGCATGTGATCCAACTTGGCTGAAACAATTTTCAAGGAGTACCTGGGAAATGAGGCTTCAGGGGTGGGTTAGAGCTCTGTTAGGCAGCCTTTAAATGATAAAGTCTAGTAGGTCAATAATCAAACTCTGTGTGTGATCACTCTATATGGAATGTGTTTTCACAGCTGGTGCTGCATTAATTTAGTTTTGTGCCCTTTAAAGTATATTGCAACTATCTCTGTTAGGCTGGGTTTTTTGGCTCTGGTTTCTTTAGTATCTTTCATGGTTCTTTTCTTATAGTTAATAAGTTCCAACTCAGTATGCATTGATTTTTGTTTGATTATTGAATTGTTGGGCTAACCTTAATTTCAAAATATTAGTAAGTTTTACGTATCATATTAATCAAAATTTCAAGAGATCCTAGAGTAACTATTCCCATTTTATAATAATTAAGACAAGGGTTAAAGAGTATAAGATGTTTTCTCAATGAGAACAGAACCCTCATATTCTGATTTAAAAATCATGACTACACTCTATTGTAACACTGTTTGGTTTCTAGAACATGGAGGTTTTATTACTTTGTACGATCAACCAAAAAGAAGGATAAATCTTGAAATTCTGGTATAATGAGATAGACCAGATAGAAGCCTGCTTTCTACACAAATACAAATTTCACTTGAATCCAAATATTCAGTGTAACCCAGTTACTCTTTGCCATGGTTTTTATTGTATTTATAATTGCATATATCTTATATTCTCCTATATTCCAAGAAAAAGATATATGAAAAGTTCCTTTTACAATGAACAATTATGGATTATCATAATTGTAGTTATTCTTACCATTCACCCATGCCAGTCACTGTATGTTGTTATTATAAATTGCTATCGAGTCAGTTCCAACCCATAGTGACCCTGTACAGCGTTTCCGAGGCTATACATCTTTATGGAAGCAGAAAGCCTCATCTTTCTCCCTTGGAGTGGCTGATAGTTTCAAACTGCTGACCTTAAGGTTTGCAGCCCGATTTGTATCCACTACGCTACCAGTCACTGTACAGGTGATTTCAATATGTTATGTCTATTCTTATTACAATTTTCAAGCCCATTTTACAGAAGAGCTGTTCAACTAACTTTCAAATCTAGTTCTGGTTTCAGATTTGAAGATCTTTCCTCCTGTCATCAAAACTAGTTTCTAGCCAGAAACAGGTCTTTTTGGAGCATTTCTATTGCTCCTTTGAATGCATGGTTTAAGTTAAGTTCAAATCTAACTCTAGGTAAGAAGATTTCTCCAACATCAATCCCATTAATTACCTGTATCCCAAGTCCCCATTGTGTAATTACATGGTCTAATTACAGAGAAGCTATTGAGGGATGTCAGTGTAAGATATGCTTATGACCTTGTAAAGATTTATACTTAGGTTAAATCAAACACAAAAACAATAAGAGGGCAAAAGAAATCAATGGTTAAACAATAAAAAGTATAGAACTGAAGTAGTGCCTTCTTGAAGGCTGGTAGACGAAAAAAAATTGTAGTTTGGTTAAATCAAACATTAAAACAATTAAAGGGTGAAAGAAAGCAATAGTATAAATAAGTGTGGGACTAAAATGGTTAGTAGAGGGAGAAATAAGATGTGAATAGAATCGAATCATGCAAGTGGACAGAATTGGGATAAACATAAAGAAGAAATGGACATTTTATGGTGGTAATAATACCATGAATAAAGGCACTAGCATGTTGATATTCTGTTTTACTGAAATGATTCTGCCTCATATTCAAAGTCATGTCCAGTTCTCCTTACTGACCTATCAAAATTACTATTTTAAGCCACCCCATGTGGCCACGACATGGAGGACTGTGTAGCCCAAGTCAAAACTTAAAACAGCCTAAATGTACTTTAATGTCAGAAACAAAGCAAAGTACAAGAAAGCTAAAAGGTAAAAGAAATAATTTTGGGCACTGTGAGACTTACATGAGACACTCATTCTAACCTAAACTGCTAACCTCCATTTGGTTTGGGCTACTGATGTAACATGTGGGTGGAGGTGTAAGATTTGAAATCATTTGAAGAGTTTAGGGCAGTGTTTAACCTCAAAGTCATGTGGGATTTCTTTTGAATAATATGAAAAAAAATGTGGTAACACCACAGACATACACACCACCTCCTTCTGACTCCAGCATGAAAATAGTATCATGTTTTATTTTGTGTATTTAAAAAAAAAAAGCTTCAGGAAGAAATATCTTGTACTAAATCTCCTGGGACAAATCTGCTATTAAAATGTTGAATTATTTGATAATTTCTGTTGTTTACTAGTTTATTCCACCATTCATCTGTCAGTTTGTCATACTGTGTAGTTTGTGTGTTGCTGTGATGCTGGAAGCTATGCCACAGGTATTTTAAATACCAACAAGGTAATCCATGATGGCTATGTTCCAGCCAAATTTCCAGATTAAGACT
Organism: Chrysochloris asiatica; assembly: GCF_000296735.1. NCBI lineage: Eukaryota > Metazoa > Chordata > Mammalia > Afrosoricida > Chrysochloridae > Chrysochloris > Chrysochloris asiatica. The sequence continues at coordinate 1,169,345 of NW_006408745.1, read as the reverse complement.
GACAAGGAGGAAGAAAAGGCATACTGCTTCTGATTAGCTAATGAAAACTTTATGAATAGAAGTAGAACATTGTCTGATATGGTGTCTGAAGATGAGCCCCTCATATTGGAAGGCACTCAAACTATAATTGGGGAAGAGCTGCCTCCTTAAAGTAGAGTTGACCTCAATTCTATGGGGAGAGCAAAGCTTTTGGAAGCTTTATTTATTAATGGAGTACAACTGAAATCAGAAGAAACAGCTACAAACATCCATTAATAATCAGAACATGGAATGTATGAAATATGAATCTAGGAAAATTGGAAATCATCAAAAATGAAATGGAACACATAAAGATAGACATCCTAGGCATTAGTGAACTGAAATGGACCAGTGTTGGCTATTTTAAATCACACAATCATATGATTTATTCCACTGGGAATGACAAATTGAAGAGGAGTGACATCACAGTCAGTTTCAAAAAGAACATCTTGAAGTACAACACTTCAAGATAGATGTTGAGGTGTAATATCCATATGCCTACAAGGAAGACAGCTACCTGGCCAACTGATTGGAAGAGATACATATTTATGCCCATTCCAAAGTGAGGTGATCCAATGGAATGCATAAATCATCCAACGATATCATTAATGTTGCAAGTAAAATTTTAGTGAAGATAATTGAAAACTGGCTTCAAGACAGGAAACTACAAGAGGTTCAGGCTGGATTCAGACAAGGATGTGGAAGGAGGGATATCTTTGCTGATGATAGAAGGATCTTGGCTGAAAGCAGAAAATACCAGAAAGATGTTTACTTGTGCTATGTTGACTATGCAAAGGCTTTCAATTGTGTGGATCATGACAAGTTATGAACAACATTGCAGAGAATGAGTATTCCAGAACAATGAATCGTGGTCATTAGGAACATTTACATAGACCAAGAGACAGTTGCTTGAACATAAGAGAACACTGAATGGTTTTAAATTAGGAAGGCTATATGCCAGGGTTGTATTCTTTCACCACACTTATTCAATCAGTATGCTGAGCAAGTAATCTGAAAAGATGGATTATGTGAAGAAGAATGTGACACCAGGGTTGGAGGAAGACTCATTAACAGCCTTCGATAAACAGATGATGCATCCTTACTTGCTGAAAGCGAAAAGGACTTAAAATACTTGCTGATGAAGGTCAAAGACCACAGCCTTCAGTATGGGTTGAATCTCAATATAAAGAAAACAAAAATCTTCATCAGTGCACAAATAAACAACAACAAGATAAATAAAGAATAAACTGAAGTTGTCAAGGACTTCATTTTCCTAGGATCAACCATCAACGCTCATGAAAGCAGGAGTCAAGAGATCAAATGACGCATTGCATTGGTTAAATCAGCTGCACAAGGTCTCCTTAAACTGATCTTTTAGCAATTCATGTTGCTTTTAATATTCTCCTCCAACACCATTACTCAAATGCATCAATTCTTCTATGATCTTCCATATTCACTGTCCAACTTTACCTGCATATAAATCTATTGAAAATATGATTACTTGGATCAGGCACATAGTCATCAAACTCACATCTTTGTTCTTCAACACTTTAAAGAGGTCTTGTGCAGCAGATTTGCTGAATGCAATACATAGTTTGATTTCTTTCTTTCTTTTTTTTTTAAAGTTTTTTTTTTTATTTTTTATTGTGGATTGAGTGAAAGTTTAAAGGGCAGATCATCAGTTTTACATTCAACAAATCATACACCTTGTTTCATTACAATGATTATAATCCCTTCCACATATCATCAGTTAATAGTATTTCTCTCTATTCACTTTAGCTTTTTTAAAAAACAACAACACCCAGGCATGTATACTAATTTACACCTCTAAAGGGCACATTCTGCAAGTCTGCCTCCTAGACACCAGCTCTTAGCCCCTCTCTTTCCATGAATCTAGAGTCCTTAGCCACTTCCCCTCTGCATGACCCCATGTCTGGCTCCATCTCTGCCATCACTGCTTCTCTGGATAATGCCCGCATTCTGCTTATGTTTTCTACCTTGATGGTCTTAGAGTCCTCTGTTTCTGGACTGTAAAATTAACCACTCCCCTGTTTTTGTTACAAAACTTCTACCTTTACAATTGTGACAGTCGCAATTAGTCATGATAACAATTATTCACAATTGAATCATAAGAATCTTACCCCCATCTCTTTTCACCAACCCATCTAGATAAGATGACAACTATTCAGTGGGGACTCTTTCTCTCTCCCCTGCCCCCACACTCTTAAACTAAACTCCCTCTTGAAACCTTGTAAGTCAGTCACTTCGTGTCTTTATCACCCCCTCCTTTTAGGTAGCCAATGTCTAAGTTGCCCATCCCTATCTACCTTGTGTACAGTGGGGATAGCATTGATACTTGATGTGAAAACTCCTTCCCTCTCTTTTGGTATTTAGAGTTACTACTCCATGAGTATAGTTCATGTTCATCAAATTATAGCAATTTACCCTTGTTTCCTTTATCAATTTTTTTTATTTTTGTAATCTTCCTCTAGTCAAGTTCTGATTATCAAGCCATCGAGGCTAGGTCAAATGGGTACTGTCTGCAAGTTTGGGTGTTCTTGTACATCTCCCTACACCTCATATCAGCTGGATGCTTCACTTTCAGCTCTAGCCTTCTATGGTTATGTCCTTGTCCATGGGCTCAAGTGTCCAAAGGTCTTAGCACACTTTGGAGCAACCAGCCCTTCCTCTTATCTCTCTCATCTCCAGGTCAACAGGAGTCAACAGACTGTGGTTGAACTGAACCCATTTCTTCATTGCTGCCTTTCTCCTTCTTCCATTCACCAGTAGACCAATGTGGTTGCCAGCAAGCTTACATGTCCCTATATGGAGTGTAGGTCTACTTCCAGTACATTTGCTTCAGTCACTTTATCTCATTTCTGGACATGTGCTGATATGGTTATCTGTTTCTGGTTTTGGGACATATATTCAGTAGTTAGCTGTAGCCTTACTACTTAGATGGGTATGTATTATGATATGTTTTATGCTTTCTGATTGCTTCCAGGTAGATGTGATGAGGATATGGGCTTCCCTTTACACTCTGTTTCCTTAGTAATTTCAAGATGCCACTGTTGGTTGTTGTGCGATAACTCAGGATTTAATTTTTGGCCTATTTCCTTTTTCATCTGCCTGTCCCACTCCACAATCCCCATTCAGGCCTTTTCCCTAGTGAGAAACAGTTCAGGGCTGGCAGTGGTTGTTTTGTGCTGCCATTTGATTTTAAGTGGAAACTGTCTCTTTAAATTTTGAGGGGATCTGTGCACGTACATAGCCCTCTGGGAATGGGTGTGGTGTGCCCATTCTCTCAGGCATCCCCTCCTGTCACCAGAATGGAGGTGCACAGACAGTGAGAGACCAATAAACAAATACCACACACACACACACAAAATTATCTCCACAGTTTTGTGAGGTGTCCACAGCTGCTTTGATCCATCTACTGCTTGGTCTCCTCCAAGATGGGGCTCCAAGAGCAGCTGAGCGTCTTGAATTAGAAAGCAATGGATTTCTTGCTTCTGCTACAAATTCCCCTAGCTGTAAGCCTTCAAGCCTTCTAAATATTCCTTTACATGTGGTTCAGAGTTCTGGGACCATTCCCTGAGCCTGCTTTGTCTGGTATTCTGTGTTCTTGCTGACAGAGTTCCTCACTGCACTGCTACCTGATCCACTATCTTGTTTATTCTCTCCATCATTTGATTTCTTGACTGCTACTTGTATAAACACTGATGGTTGATTTGAGCAAGATGAGGTCTTTGACAGCTTCAATCTTTTCTCCATTTATCTTGAAGTCATTTATTTGCCAATGTTATTTATTTTGTTTTCTTTACATTGAGGTGCAACCCATATCGAAGGCTGTGGTCTTTGATCTTCATCAGTAAGTATTTTAAGTCCTTTTGGCTCTCAGCAAGCAAGGTTGTATCATCTGCATATCACAGGTTGCTAATGAGTCTTCCTCCAATCCTGATGCCACATTCTTCTTTATATAATACAGTTTCTCAGAATATTTACTCAACATACAGATTGAATAAGTAGGTAAAAGAATACAATCCTGGCAGTGTTTCATTCTATTGTGCATAAAGTTGCCATGAGTTGTTACCAATTTAACAGCACCTAACAAAAACAACAACAATGACAAGGAAGACCAATTAATACAATTATAATTAAAATTTATACACAAACCACCAAAGCCAACGATGAAACAGAAGAATTTTACAAATTCTTCAGTCTGTAATTGACCAAACTTACAATCAAGATGCATTGATAATCATTGGTTATTGGAATGTAAAAGTTGGAAACAAAGAGGAAGGATCGATAGTTGGAAATTAGGGCTTTGGTAATAGAAATGAAGCTGGAAACCTCATGACAGCATTTAGCAAGGCCAGTGACTTATTCTTTGCAAGTACCTTTTTCAACAATAAAAATGTTAACTTTACATATGGATTTCACCAGATGGAATACAAAAGGATCAAATTGACTATATCTCTGGGAAGAGATGATAGAGAAGCTGAATATCATCAGCCAAAAATTGAGGTGCCAAATGTGAAATAGACTATCAATTGCTCACATGAAAGTTTATACTGAAGCTGATGAAAATCAAACAAGTCCACAAATGACAAAATATGAATTTGAATACACCTAACCTGAATTTAAAGACCATCTCAAGAACACATTTGATACATTAGGCTCTAATAACCGAAAACCAGAGTTGTTGAGAAGAGGTTGGGGAACTGAACTCTCCTAAGGTACTTTACTCTTCTAATAAATGGAGATAAAAATACTCAATATATATTGAGCTCTTAGCATATCATAAGAGCACTGTGACTCTATTGGGTGAACACTGGACTAGCCATAAGGTTGGTTGTTCAAGTATACTAGTTGTTTCATGGAAGAAAATTGAGACTTTCTGCTTCCACAAAGATTTCCAGCATGATATAAATGATTTAGAGTTGTTACAATTTGGAACTAAATCAATGAAAGTCAACAACAGAAACAGTATCTGAATTTAGAGAACATCTCAAGAACAAATTTTGTGCTTTAGATACTAATCATCAAAGACCAGAAGAGTTGTGGTATGACATCAAGAACATCATACATAAAGAAAGCAAAGGTCATTCAAATGATAGGAAAGAAAAAAAA
>NW_006408745.1:1161187-1163029 GCF_000296735.1 Chrysochloris asiatica | reverse complement strand
ATTCAGCTGGATCACCATTTTTTGAAATGGGCACAAATATGGATCTCTTCAAATGGTTGGCCAGATCTTCTAAATTAAGCTGAACAGAAAATTTCAAAGAGCAGCTCAAGAAGACAAAAATAAGTATTATAAAGAAATTTGCAAAGATCTGGATTAGAAAACCAAAAAGGAAGAACAGAAGAATAAGAAGAAAAAAAATGGAAGAAAAAATCATCAAGTTTTGGGTTACAATACTCAAGGGTTCTGTGGTCATGATATTGAATGATGCAAGAGGTGTCAAAAAATAAAATGGAAGAAATATACAGAAACATGTACCAAAATATTAATATTCAATCAGTTAGGTATTTAGGATATGATTAGAAAGAGATGGTTTTGAAGGAAGAAGTCCAAGCTGCAATGAAGGCATTGGCAAAATACAGGTTCCCAGGAATTGATGGAATGCAAATAAAAAAAATTCAGCAGAGTGATGCATCACTGGTGGCACTCACTTGTCTATGCCAAGAAGTTTGGAAGACAACTACCTGATCGACTAATTAAAAAATACATATTTGTACCTAGGTGCTCTGGTAGCATAGTGGTTACGAATCGGGCTGCAAGCCGCAAGGTCAGCAGGTCGAAGCTACCAGCTGTTCCGTGGGAGAAAGATAAGGCTCTCTGCTCCCATAAAGATTTATAGCCTTGGAAACCCTATACAGGGTTGCTATGAGTCGGAACCAACTTCACGGCACACAACAACAACAATAACAACAACCCATTCCAAAGTAAAGTGATCTGAGACAATGCAGAAATAATCAAGTTTCATATCACATGCAAATAAAATTTTGCTGAAGGTAATGCAAAATGTTACAACAGTACATCAACAGGGAGTTTCCAGTCAAAAGACTGTGTGCATCATAACAAGTTATGGCTAACTTTGCAAACAATGGGAATTCTAGGACACTTAATTGTGTTCATGAGGATCTTGTACATAGGCAGATGCAATCATTCCTATAGAACAAGAGGATATTGAATGGTTTAAAATCTTTAAGTTGTCTACCAGTATTGTATCCTTTCATCACACTTATTCAACATTTTCATGAGAAAACATTCTGAGAAACTGGATGATATGAAGAATATGGTATCAGGATTGGTGCAAGACTCTAAAATCCTGAGATATGCAGATGACACACAGCCTTGCTTGCTAGAAGAGAAGAGGTTTTGAAGTACTTACTGATGAAGATCAATGTCTTCAGTATGTATTACACTTCAGTGTAAAGAAAGCACACAATTGGACCAATAAATAGCATTATGATAGATGGAGAAAATATTGAAGTTGCCAAGTATTTAATTTTGCTTGGATCCACAATTAATACTCATGGAAGTAGCAGTCAAACAAACAAACAAACAAAACAAACAAAAACAAAACATGTTACATTAAGTAAATTTGTTGCAAAAGGTCTTTTTAAAGTGTTAAAGAGCAGAGAGGTCACTTTGAGGACTGAGGTATACCTAACCCAAGTCATGGTATTTCAATCACTTTATATGCGTTATTTATTGTGAAAGTTGGACAATGAATAAGGAAGATTATAGAAGAATGGATTCATTTAACTATGATGCTGGTGAAGAATATTGAAAGTATCATGGATTGACAGAACAGCAAACAACTCTGTTTAGGAAGAAGTACAGTTAAACGAATTCAGAAGAGGCCGTGGAACGTGGGATGTCATTGCTGATATCCGATGGATCTTGGCTGAAAGCAGAGAATATCAGAAAGATGTTTACCTATGCTTTATTGGCTATGCAAAACCTTTCAATTGTGTGGATCATGACAAGCTATGGACAACATTGCAAAGTATGAGTATT
>NW_006408745.1:1154885-1160437 GCF_000296735.1 Chrysochloris asiatica | reverse complement strand
TTGGAAGAAGTGCAGCCAGAGTGCTCCTTGGAGGCCAAGATGGCCAAACTTTGTCTCTCATACTTTGGACATATTGTCAGGAGGGACTAGTTGCTGGAGAAGGATATCATGTTTGGTATGGTGGATGGTCAGAGAAAAAGAGGAAGAGCCCCAACGATATGGAATAGCCAAGTGGCAGCATCGATGGACTCAAGTGTGACAACAGTAGTGAGATTCTCCCAGGAGAATCTTCTGCTGTGCATAAGGTGGCTGTGAGTTGGTACTGACTCGATGGCACCTAACAACAACAACAACACAAGTTGTCAGTAACATTGGTTACATTCTTCACAATGAGTGAACATCCAAGCTATTTCTGTTTTGGTTGTTCCATTTTAGACAGCTGGTAAGTGTTTGTATTTTGTGCTTACATATTTTTTACTACTTCATCTTACATTATTTACTTGAGAGCTTAGAGCAATATCAACAGGGTTGGGAGCAAAATAAGTTGAAGAGCTATAAGAGATACCATTTGATACTCTTCTCAGTGTCTAATATATTTGGTATGGGTGGAGCGTACCAACAGGCATTTCTTGAAAAGTCTCAGGCAATTCTGAAATGTATCCCAGGGTTTAGAAACATTGAGTTAAAGGCAGTGTGGTGTTGTAGGATAATCACTGGACCACAAGGTTGGTTTGAACAGCAAGATTGGTGGAACCCTATACAGGGTAGCTATGAGTGGGAATCTACTCAATGGCACTTAACAACAACAATAACAACATATTTAAAACAGTTTACATCATGGGTTTTAGTCATGATATAAATATCACAATAGAGAAGCTCATCAAGGAGTACAGTATCAACCTTTTTAGGGAAAAATGAGAAACGCTCCCACATCGCTAATTACTGTAGACAAAAATTTCAAGGCTTCAATTACTTACTTAAAGTCTCTTAAAGATTTAAAAATCTAGATGTTTGTCTCCATATCCTGAGTCCTTTCTGCCAGCTTATTTAGCATCTATAATTATATATGGCTTTCTCAATATCACATCCTTGGGGGAGATTTTTCTCAGTTGCTCCATGAAAAATAGTTTTCTCTATCACAATACTCACTTTTATTTTTATAATAATACATTACCAGTAATTATCTTGCATATTATTTATTTGTCATATACTTCTTTATCCAAGAAGGTAATTCCATGAGAACAGGAACCTTCCTTTTCTTGTTTATTTCTATATCCCCAACATGTAGAACAATGACTTGTGTATAGCTGTTACATGAAGGAATGGATGAACCCATGAATGTTGCATTCCTACAAATATGTCAATCCCATCATGTGGTCTATGTCTAGATGGAGGTGGAACAGGGAAATTTTTAATAGGATAGGAGGTTTCTCAGAGCAGCAACTGCATTTGAGGCAGAAAATCAATTTCAACCCTGGATGACATTTTCAAAAGAAGTGTATCTGGTAGCACGGAGTCTCCTCTCTGACAGGGCTTATGTCAAAATACTAGGACGTCTAGATGAGTGACCCACTTTCTGTAGAGAGGGTGTGCCTTTCAAAGATGCCTTTAACTGCACATGTAATTTAGTTATTCTTCTAATAGACTTTCTGCCTGCACTAAAAAGAGATTGACTATGGCTTTGTGAGTATACTTACGTTCTGTAAGAAAATTTGCATGTGAATACATATGTGCACAGACATTTTAGAAACTTTGGTGGGGAAGGAAAATGGGTTGCAGGTTCCCTAAGTTAGCAAGTATTTTATAAGGCTTTGGTAATTGGGTGGGGAATGTCTGTCTGGTATGTTCTCAAATATTTGAGCCACAACCATTGCTTAAGACTTAAAATTCACAATAAGATGGAGACAATATCAGAAAAAAAATATAGACTATAAATATAACTGATACAAAACATGCTAAGTAAATGAACCCAACCACTTGTCATGTACACACCATTGGACTAAGGAATGTCTTTCCTTATGGTATTTGTTACTGGGAAAAATCATTGTCAAAGCAGTTTAGCTAATTCATTCCCATGTTTGGAATTAAGTGTTTTTAACAGTTATCTACTTCCCATTTTCTGCCTGAGACAAGTCTTGCCTTGTCAGTAAGTACTTTGCTCCCTGCTGCTAGAGTTGAGATAGGGTCATCAGAGAGCTGTTGTAATCTCAGGAAGATAAAAATTGAGAAGTTGGCCTCAGCCTGGGAGTCAGAGGGGAGAGAGAAGGGGCAAGGATGGTTTACATGTAGGCAGCGCTAAGTGACTGCTTACTTCACACCATCTCAGTGTCATAGGACATATCTATAGTTCTTTCATTTCACCTCTCCTCCTGCTCTCCTTACAAACACACACAAACAACTTCAATAGAGACATGGCTTTAATTAGTTAACTAGAAAAGGGACAATATTGCCAGTTGAAGAAAATTACTGATTGGTTTTCTCATTGATTTGACAATAACTGATAATAACCCCTTTCAAATTGGAAAAGGAAATGCACTTATAAACTTGGGGCTTCTACCACGTGTAGTGTAGTGGTTATGAATCGGGCTGCGAACCGCAAGGTCAGCAGTCGAAACTGCCAGCTGTTCCGCTGGAGAAAGATGATGCTTTCTGCTCCCGTAAAGATTTACAGCCTCGGAAACCCTGTTCAGGGTTGCTGTGAATGGAACCGACTCCACGGCACATAACAACAACCACATGTCTGGGAGTTCTGGAGTAAAGCTTTAGGATAAGCACTGTACTGCTAACTCCAAGGTCAGTGCTTCAAACCCAGCAGTCACTCCTTGTAAACTCTATACAAGGTCGCTATGAATTGGAAATGATTAGGTGGCACTAACAACAACAACCAGTTCTGACTTAGAAAAATTAAATATACTTTAACAGTTTTATGTAAGTGGCACTTTGGGTTAATGTGCTGGACTGCAAGATCAATTTGAACCCCAAGGTCGGCAGTCCAAGCTCACTCACCAGCTGCTCCTTGGAAACCCTATACAGGGTGGCTATGAGTCAGAACTGACTTGATGGCACGTAACAACAGCAATAACATAAAACTTGGTTAAGAGTTTGATAGGTGAAAGGTCTTAAGTGCTTGAAATTAGGTGGGAAATAGAAAACCCTCCTAAACTGATGGTCAGGGTTGTTTTGTTTTTTTTTTTGGCAGACAAATGTGTCCACTTCAAAATTTTCCTTGGGGCTAGTTTTTTTTCAAAATGGGAACAAAGCATTGAAAAATGTCTATGGTTTTATCCTTGACTCTCAAGAGTTTGCAATTTTAAAACATTAAAAACTAAAACTCTGGTAAACATAAGTTTAAAGGAATGAGTATGCTACCAATTTTGTTAATGGCGATTGAAAGTATAAATTAATAGAGGTAGCTTCTTTTGACCTGTCCCAGATGTCATGTCAATTGATTAAATGTTCTGTGACAATGAAATGGGAAAGGACAACTTTATTATAATGCTTCAGGCAGGGAGTATTTTTATTTTTCTATTAGGAGCACATCTTCATGTCAGTGACCAATTCCATTTAGAAAAAATATACTTTTTGGCATATGTACAATTAGGAAAAAAAATCTCCAAGGTGAATCCTAGGCCTGAACTAACCACCTCTCTTATTTTTAGTTGACATTAAGAATCATAACAAGATAGCATTTCAGGCTTTATTTTGACTTAGGGCAAAAGAATTTTTGGTTCCATCTGCCCATAGGTGTCATGGGTTGGCAAGATCCTGCAGCGTTGACATTCTCGGCCAGCATTTCTAGGGGCAAATTCTGTGTTGGACCTTTGCACCTCCCTGATAGGGAATAAACTGAAGAAGGTGTCAAAGCAAGTAGTCACAGCTTTTCAGATGTGTTCTCAGCTGGCTATTTGGAATATGCTAGTGTTGCCATCTTGCTGTGGGTTATTCCACAGCTACGGGCCAGCCTTCTGGAATAGCTGTTAGAACCTCAGTTTTTAGGTGCTAATGGGATGAATCTGGGAACAAGAGTGATCATTTCCCTTTTTCCCTGGAAAAAACAGATATTGCTATTAAAGAAATGAAAGAAATGGAGTCCTAGTGTGGCATTGTGGGATAAATACTGGACCACAAGGTTGCTTTGAACAAAAAGGTCAGCTGTTCAAACTCACCAGTTCCTCCTTGGAAACCCTATACAGAGTAGCTATGAGTTGGAAATGACTAGACGGCACTTAGCAACAAAATTAAAGGAACATTATAACTCATTTTCATAACCTCTCTGTGTGATACGAAATACTTTGATGAGAGGAATATGTAGGAAAACTTTGTGATAAAATAAAATTGACCACACACTTGAAATTTGATCAGTTGTACAAAAACTGGTTGTTAGGCAGGCAAAACTAAATCTGATAATCACATTGAAAAATAGTCTGTTGAGTAGACCCATAGACACATAACCTAATAAATATCTCATTGTCTGTTAGTTCAGGTAGCTATTTCTCAGGGAGCCTGAGCAACTTTGCAATGGTCTAAGGCTCTGTCCCTTCAATGAGTGGGAGCAATTTATTTGTGTCTCCAGATGAATGCGATATTTAGCACATCTATTATAGGTTAAACATTTACCTTTCTCTGACTTGCTCCTTTGAATTACTATTCTAGTAATTAAAAAAAAAAAAAGAAATTCTCCATAAACCTTTTTATTACAAAATTGGCCCTTTAAGATGAGGAAGATCAAAATAGAGAAGAATGCTTAAAAACCTTTATAGTGCTGGTCATGAGATTGGAGTAGAAAAAGTCTTGACTTTCGAATCTTTTTCTACTTTTTCATATGGAGCAATACACTATTACATTCAGAAACAAATTATGATACTGACTCATTCTTACAACTAGGATAAATTTATTCTGACTTCAATTTACAGTCTTTGGAAACCAGTATAATATATTTATTCATAAATACAGGATGTCCCAGCACTGTGTTAGGCTCGGGCCTGGGAAAATTATTGTTGGTACTACCATGGAGCTCAGAGTCCTGGTAGAGCACTGTGAGTTAATGTGCTGGACTGCAAAGTTGGTTTGAATCACAAGGTTAGCAATTCAAGCTCACAAGCTGCTCTTTTGAAACTCTATACAGGGTTGCTATAGGTCAGAGCCAACTTGACAGCACTTAACAAAAGCAACACACCATGGAGTTCATCATCTAATAGGAGATATGAATGGTAACCAGGCTATTACCATTCAGTTACATTTTTTTTTTGGACTTTCTGGATAATGCAGATAGTTAATTGGGAATATTTTTTTATTTTTCTGTTAGGAAAATTAAACTGCTGTCCTAACATTTGAAGATTTGGGATTACTTGTCAGTTTGTCATACTGTGGTGGCTTGTGAGTTGCTGTGATTCGGAAAGCTATGCCACTGGTATTTTAAATACCAGCAGGATCACCAACCATGGAGAGGTTTCAGATGAGCTTCTAGATGAAGACAGATTAGGAAGAAGGAGTGAAGAACTACTTCCGAATATTTAGTCACTGAAAGCCTTATAACTAGCAGAGAAACACTGTCAGATTTAGTGCCAAAACATGAGCCCCTCAGGTTGGAAAGCACTCAAAATGCGACTGAG
>NW_006408745.1:1131695-1153700 GCF_000296735.1 Chrysochloris asiatica | reverse complement strand
AACTTGAGAAGATAAAGCCAAATATTACAACAAAATGTGCAAAGATCTGGAATCAGAAAACCAAAAAGGAAGAACATGCTCAGCATCTCTCAAGCTAGGGGAACTGAAGAAAAAATTCAAGCCTTGACTTTCTTTATTTAAAGATTCTCTGGGCAAATTATTGAATGATGCAGAAAACATCAAGAGAAGATAGAAGGAATACACAGAGAGACTGTACCAAAAGGAAAGGGTTAATGTTCAACCGTTTCAAGAGGTAGCATATAATCAAGAGCCAATGATACTGAGGGAGGAAGTCCAAGGTGAATTGAAAGAATTGGCAAAGAATAGGTACCAGGAATTGATGGAATAAAACTTGACATATTTCAAGAAAGTGAGGCAGCACAGGAGGTACTCACTCATCTCTGCCAAGAAATTTGGAAGGCAGCTATCTGGCCAACTGATTGGAAGAGATCCATGTTTGTGCACATTCCAAAGAGAGGTGACCCAATGGAAGGTGGAAATCATCGGACAATATCTTTGATATTCCATGCGATTAAAGTTTTACTAAAGGTGGTACAGAAATGGCTACAATCATACATTGACAAAGAACTTCTAGAGGTTCAAGCCCGATCCAGAAGAGGCCATGAAACAAGGGGTAGCATTGCTGATGTCCGATGGATCTTGGCTGAAAGCAGAGAATATCAGAAGGCTGTTTACCTATACTTTATTGACTATGCAAAGGCTTTCGATTGTGTGGATCATGACAAGCTATGCACAGCGTTGCGAAGTATGAGTATTCTAGAACACTTAATTGTGCTCATAAGAAATCTGTACCTGGACCAAGAAGCAGTTGTTCGAAAAGAACATGGGAATGCTGAATGTTTTAAAATTAGAAAAGGTGTGCGACAAGGTTGTATTCTTTCACCATACTTATTCAGTGTGTATGCTGAGCAAATAATCCAAGAAACTGGGTTATATGAAGAAAAAAGTGGCATCAGGATTGTAGGAAGACTCATTAACAACCTGCAATATGCTTGCTGAAAGTGAAGAGGACTTAAAACATTTACTGAGGAAGATCAAAGAGCACAGCCTTCAGTACGGATTACATCTCAATGTCAAGAAAGCAAAAATCCTCACCACTGGATCAATAAACAACATTCTTATCAACGGAGAAAAGATTGAAGTTGTCAAGGACTTCATTCTTCTTGGATCAACTATCAACACTCGTGGAAGCAGCAGTCAAGAAATCAAATGACAGATTGCATTAGGCAAATCTGCTGCACAAGACATTAAAAAAAAATGTTTATTGTGATTCATTGCCATGGTTACAATCCCCTCCATGCATCAACCAAAGGGTATATGCACAAGACCTTTTTAAAGTGTTGAAGAGCAAAGATGTCAGCTTGAGGATTAAGGTGCACCTGACCCAAGCCATGGTATTTTTATTAACATTTTATGCATGTGAAAGCTGGACAGTAAATAAGGAAGACCATAGAAGAATTGATGCTTTTGAGTGCTGGTGTTGGAGGAGAATATTGAAAGCGCCAGGGGCTTCCAAAAGAACCAATAGATCCGTTTTGGAAGAAGTACAGCCAGAGTGCTCCTTGGAACCAAAATGGCCAAATTTCGTCTCTCATACTTCAGACATATTGTCTGGAGGGACCAGTCACTGGAGAAGGATATTATGTTTGGTAAGGTGGAGGTTCAGAGAAAAAGAGGAAGATCCCCAATGAGATCGATTGGCCAAGTGGTAGCATCTGTGGACTCAAATGTGGCAACAGTAGTGCGGTTGGCCAGGATCGGACAGTGTTTTGTTCTGCTGTGCATAAGTTCACTATGCACAGACTCGATGGCATCTAACAACAACAACAACATAGGTTCCTAAGGAGCTCTGGTAGCATAGTGGTTAAGAATTGGACTGTGAACCTCAAGGTTAACAATTTGAAACTGCCAGCTGTTCTGCGGGTGAAAGATGAGGCTTTCTGCTCCAGTAAAGATCTACAGCCTTGGAAACCCTATATAGGTTTGCTATGGGTCATAATTGACTCAACGGCACTTAACAAACAAACATAGGTGCCTAGGAAGAAAAGTGTAGTGATCTATTTTCTAAAAACTAGCCATTGGAAACCCTATAGAGGCATTTCTACTGTGACACATAAGGGCTTGCCATGAGTTGGAGTTGATTGGATTGTAAATGCTACATTTGTTGTTGTGATAGGAGGAAGAACAAATGGTTAAAATACATGTTGATGAGATACTAGTGGTCAAGGTAGTCTTCATGGATAAGTGGTGCTTGATTTGAACACTCTAAAAATTCTCTGTACGGTGCAATGGGTAAATCAGATGTAGTTGATAGTGATGTAACTCAAAGAGACATTATGCACAACAGAATGAAACACTGCCCAGTCCTGCACCCTCCTCACAATCATTGTTATGCTTAAGTCCATTGCTGCTGCCACTGTGCCAATCCATCTTGTTGGGGATCTCCCTCTTTTTCTCTAACCCTGCACTTTACCAAACATGATCCACCACTCATCTATCACTTTGTTGTACTGGGGTAGTAGCTTGTATGTTGCTGTGATTCTGGAAGCTATGCCACCAGTATTTTAAATACCAGCAGGGTCATTTATGGTGGACAGGCTAGGAAGAAGGGGAAATGGACTACTTGTGAATATTTAGTCACTGATAAACCTTCTGAATAACAGTGGAGCACTGTCAGCACCAGTGGATACGGTGGCAGTACATATATAGCCACCCACATCTGCCCACTTGATGTTTGCTTTATTTTGTTATAGCTTTAAATCAGGAATAGCAGCAGGACACCATGTGGTAAGAAACAACGTGGGTGAGTCTCCTAGGTCCCACTTACTTTAAATTCTGGTCTGTGAAAAATTACTTTGGACATTTGCTATTTTATCTTACTTGTGATTCTGAAAAGTGTTTATCCTCCTCATTTGCAAATCCTTACAGCGGCTGCATTGTTCTTTTAGGGATAAATCAATTATATTTCAACAAATACTTAGGGTGCTTAATAAACAACTTGTTATTGTTTTTATTATTATTTGTGTTACAGTAGCCTAAGAAGAGTCCTTAAGCGATCTTTGAAAAAAAAGTTTTTTATTGAGAGATAACAATGTAGAAGAGTAAATTGTTTGGCAAATAATTTGAATTATGCGGGCAGGGATACAAGTATTTACTGCATTTATAATTTTCATTGTGACTCTCTAAAATGTAGTTTCATTTGTCAGCAAATCAAAGCTTATAAAAATGGCCATTGTGAATGCAGTTGGTTGCACTAACAAGAGAATGGGGATCAGTAGTAAGATTCCTTTGATGCCAAATTATCTAGCTCCTGGCTACTGTGTATGAGCTCTATTAACTGTCTATAAATTGTTCATCCTAAAATCTAGTTCATTCTCATTAATTAGGCCAAAGTTTTTATAAAAACTTTTCTCTCTCTCCTCGCTATGAAGGTCTAGGCTGACAGGAGAGCCTATACCAGAATACTGAAGACAAAAAAGGATCCTGTGCTAAGTATGAATGATACTGTGCTGCCTAAAAAAGAATAAAAGATTGAAAAAGGAAATTCCTGAACTAAAATTATTTTGGCTTAAGAGTAAATATGGAATCATTCTATTGTAGTCATGAAAGAAAGTTAAATACAGCTAAAATAATTAATTGCATTCCCTAATTACAAATTCTCTCAACAAGGAACATGTCAGAAAAGGATGATGCATATATAAAAGCTCTAGATAGACCCATTGTTGTTAAGTGCTGTTGAGTCGGTTCTGACTCAGAGTGACCCTGTATGGGGTTTCTGAGGAGCAGCTGGTGAGCTTGAATGGCTGACCTTGTGGTACAAACCGACCTTGCAATCCAGCATATTAGCCCTTAGTGCCATACCACGACTCCAGATACCCAACAAGTTCCAGAGAAACAAACAGACATAATTTACTGACACGTCATTTTACATAATTTTATTATTTGTTTCCCCCCCATAATGTTAAACTTTTATGGAAAATCATATTTGAGGAAATCTTGTATTTGTTGCTGGTTCCCAAATCTTTTTTTCTGTTGTATTTTGCTTGTCGTGGCACTCACATAAGTGATCAACTGGCAGCAAATGTTATGTTTATATTATCTCATATTTTGCATTGCTAACTGTCTCCCTTGATACCATTTAAGGTGCATCCCTAATCAGCTCTCAAGTTTCACACTTCCCTTGCAATCTCTACATTTTATGAAGAGTAGACACGCTGTGTCCCAGTTTTGGACGGGAAAGTGGTTGTGACTTCAGGAACTCCCAATAGTCAGAGCCACAGCCTGAGTCAAGGCTTGTGATTGCTCCCCTGAGATGCAGTTAGCAAGCCTCCCTGACAGAGGCCAGAGGCAAAGAACAGTCAAAGACTAGGAAACTCCAGGATGTTTGCACAAACTCCTATACTTAACACCCATTAATGTGCAATTAAGAATGGTCAGAAAAACTATTACATTTGGAAACCCCAAATCACAAAGCATAAGTTGGGGAAAAAGAGAAGACAATTTCAAACTGAGAAGTAGTTCTTATTGTTTTTATTTTTTATTTTATTAAATGGGATTCTCAGTTAATGCTACTTCCTATATTCTCTTTTAAATTCTAATATTAGCTAACAGTTTCAGAAATTGTAGAGCAATTAGGAAAAGCGTGTTTCATTTCCAGGATCTTTTGGACATATTTGGTTTGACTCACTCCTTTCCAATTCGCATGACTCTGACTGACTCTATACTTCACCCTGTCTCAGCTCCAGGGTGATATTCCCCTCTCCAGAAGACTGCAGAGCAGATAAGAGTACATATAAGTTCATTCTAAATTAGTTGCTAAGAAAGACAATGCAATTCTTTGCACTGGGTAATAGTTAGGGCACTACAGGGGGCTTACTTGGATGGACAGTGGTTTAAATCAGTAACTTTAACACTAAGCTACAGTAATGCCCTAGAGGCCTTAACAATGAATGCCTTGGGGGGAATAAATTGCAATAGGCTTATATAATCTTTCCTTTCTGATGTTATGAAGAGATTGCTTGAGCTCTTTGCTTAGCTCAGTTTTAATTGAAATAATTTTTTTTTCTTTTTAAAAGGCTAAAAAGAAAAATCTTTAGAATATGTATTTGCTGTAACAAAAACAATAAAACAACAAATTTAAAGCACACAAACAATTGTTTTTAAAGAATTCTTTTACAAAAACAAGCCAAAAAACATCTTGCTTTTTGTTGTCACCAACACTATCATGATTACTGCCCTCCTAATGGAAAGTTGAATTATGATTCATAGATAGTTATCCCAGTTTCACCAGATAATTGAGCTCTATTCTAAGTCTTATTTTAAGTTTTGAATAGATAAATATAAATTAATAAATGTCAGGTTTGGGAAATGAAATCATATCTCATGGCAAAATCTCTTACCAACCACGATGCCCAGAATGTAGCACAGAAGAGACTGGGAGGGCATGCATGCTTTTTAACTCTTTCACTCCCTAAGTGACCTATATAACTCAGGTTTTTCTTAGACAAGAGCTAGTCATGTAGTCTTACCTCGATGTAAGGTCAGCCAAGAAATGAACTCACTCACTGGCTTAGCAGTCACTTTTCAGCAACAATTCTAGGTTATGGAAAAGGGGCACAAATCTTCTGTGGACAGCTGATGGTTTGCAGCACAACATTTTACATGATACTTGAAGCTTAGAAAGGATTTTTTGCGGATATAAACTCTTGGATTTCTAAGGCTACTTTAAGTGATGAGCAAAATCTTTCTAATGGTAACCTTCCAATCAATTCAATCAGTGCTTTGAATTGTTTCAGCAAAGAAGTCAGTTAGTTGACGCATTTGAATTTACAGTTGTTTGATTGAATGGTATGGTTACTTAAGAAAAAAGCATCTATACTGTAGCCCTCTACAGCTATAGTCTTACTGTAGCTGGTATAAATGTTGTCATTGTCATTCCATTTATTTTCTAGACACTGTCACCTTCCTAATTTATTTACTCTCCAAAATTCTTTGTGAAATGTTCCATTACTCTAAGTCTGTCAGAAGAATTCTTCTCTCAGAGTTTAACTAGAATTATATGGACCAGATTTGTTCCAATATCTTTGCAACCTAGTTTTCATATTTTATTTTATCTTTCAATAGTTGATGAGATTAATCCTAAAGATCAAAATCTAGATCTCTTGTTGAAGCAAAATAAAATAAACATTTTTTTTTTTTGATATTGGAATGAAGGTCAGAATATTACATGCATTGAAAAAAATACCTAAATATTAGAGCACATTACTGGGAACTTTTTTAATGTTTTAATTAATTAAAAATTTCAATATTGTGTCCATTTTATTTCTTAGGCTCTCAATTTGCATATTTTAAAGTTAGATTTTAGGGTATTAGTACAAGCCTATGTTAATGTTCCAGTTATAGACTATTAAGGAGCCCTGGTGGTGTAATGGCTAAGTGCTTGACTGTTAACCAAGAGGTTGGTGGTTCAAACACCACTAGCAGCTCTGTGGGAGAAAGAACTGACAATGTGCTCCCATAATGATTACAGTTTATAAAACCATGTAGAACAGTTCTACTCTTTCATGTAGGGTTACTATGAATCAAAGTCAAGACCATGTAATCTAACAACAGACTTGGAACTGACTTGACAGCACTTAACAACAACAACATTATAAAGCTAGCATCAATTTGACAAATGTCTTTATAATTAGGGAAATTTAGAGTTGAGCATTTAACATTGATTATTCACTCATATTCAAATTTAAAATACAGGAAGTAAAAAAAAAAAGATCTATTGACAAATATAGGAGTCCTGGGGTAGTGCTATAGGATAAGCAATGAACTGCTAACTGGAAGGTCACTGGTTCAAATCCAACTGATGCTCCTTGGAAACCATATAAAGGGTCATTATGAGTTAGAACTGACTTGATGGCACTTAAAAATATAATGAGTGTCTCCTTTAAGTTATTTAAAATTTGCACATAGGAATGAAGGATTAGCTCCAAGTGATTTACACTTAAGCATTTAATCACAGGAGTCCATGGAGGCATGAATAGTTAAACATTTGACTAGTAACCATAAGGTGGACAGTTCAAAGCTACCTACAGGTACATCAGGAGACAGGCCTGGTTTTCTTCTTCTAAATGGTCACAGACTTGAAAACCCTAACACCCAATGGAAAAGTTCTTCTGCTCACCATGATTCAGAATTGACTTGATGGCAATTAGCGAAATTTAATTTCAGCTCCCAGCCTAGCTGAGGTCTGAGCAGAATTGAATTTGATGGAGAGGATAGAACATATGCAAAAAATATTCATCAAATAACCAAAGCGAGGAGCCCATGATAATGAACAGTATAAGAGATTAGTTTTCTAGGAAATCAAAGGGCAGATGATGTTTAGATAAATTGCAAGTCAAGAAGGTGGGCATTCCAAATATATGTATACATATATGCGGTGGTTCAAGCTCACCAGCTGCTCCTCAGAAATCCTATACAGGGTCGCTTGGGTTGGAGTGGACTCGACGGCACTTAACAACAACGACAACATATATATGAAAACATAAAACCTGGGATCCACATGATATTTTCATGTACCTGTGAATGGATTTTTCTACTGGGAACTGAGAGTTAGAAAATAGTACTTGAAAACTTGGTAAAATAGGTGATCATGAAATTGTGAAGAGATTTCAATATCCAGTTGATAAATGTGGATTTTACTCTATATTAAGTGGGGGAAAATGGAAGGTTTTGAGGTAGCATATTTATTGATAACAACAATACATCTTAAGCACAACCATTAGCTGTCTGTCAGTAGAGATGTGTTGCTCTGAACCTGGATGGATTTCAGCAGCGCTTCCAGATTAAGATGGACTAGGAACAAAAGCCAAAAATCACTCATGGAAAGCACTATGGATCGTAACAGTCAGATCTGTAACTAATCAAGGGGATGGTACAAGACCCAGAAGTGTTTTGATCCATTGTGCATGAATTTGTTATGAGTAGTGGGGTAGGGGGTCAGAGTGGCAACTAACAGCAAAAACAATGCAACCCTTACAAAGACAACTTCAAATTTTTGGCAAGCCTTTTCAATATTGTTTTTGTTGTTAAGTGCTGACGAATCAGTTACGACTCACAGAAACCCTGTATAGTTTCCACACCAGAAGTCCAACACTGGTGGTGCATTAATAATTTTAAAATCAGGTGCCAGTGGGTGAGAACATTCTTTACATTTATTTTTTAAATTGTAGTCTTGATTAACTTGTATAAACCCTATTTTATGCTGTTTTAGTTTGTTTCCAAAACATTATTTCAGTTCATTTTATTCCACATATCTTTACAAAGTAGCTCTGAGTAAGCTTCTTTAGCATCATCAGCTAAATCCATTAGAAAACACTGCCTTTCATTGTGTGTAAAAGGTGAAAATTTTTCTGTTAAACAATCATCAGTTTTTAGAACAACAGATACATTTTATGAAGAGTTTTGACTTTCAAATAACAGGAGGATGTGAAATAGAGCAATTGAACATTAGCATATATTCCGTTTTGGTCAACAGAATTGACTGTAGCATTAATGGATTCATTGTTCTCAGAGGCCACGTGCAGAAGCAAATATTCACCTTTAAAAAGAAAAGCATGGAAATTGCCATGGGAAGACATAGCTCCTGTTCTTCCAACTGCAGATCAATTTTAAACCTGAGACTTTGGAGCTTACTCATCAGAGGAGAATTATCATGAGCTATTTGCTCTCTCTGCTGTAACACAGCTCTGGCAAGCCTGGAAATTATGTTGAGATTGTCAAATCTACAGTGAAGGACCATCTTGGTGTATCATAAGACCATATGTCACTGGTTGTCTAAATTGGAGAGAAAAAACAATTTAAAAAAGCCCAACAACAGCAAACCTAGTGATGTGATCAGACAGACCAAAGGGCCATTTGACCATTTTGCACCTTCTCAATCTATGCATTTAAAAAAGTCTTTGCTAGTCCTGAACATATAAAATACCAGAACTCTTGCACTGCTGACAAGGAATAAAGATCTTGCACCAGATGGTGCCTCTTGTCTCCATCTATCTCTAGCCCAAACAATCTGCCAGAGTTTTGAAGAAAAATGCAATGTGATCATGTTGCAAAGTGTATGAAGTTTAAAAGTAATCTGATTTAAGCAATGGAATCCAGAAGGAAGGGATTATCATTATTCTTTTGAGCCTATCTATGATAGTGTTTCTGCATTTTATTCCAGAAAAACAGTATATCTAAGCATAATGGTAAGGTGAGTATCTCATTGAGAGTCTCCTCGTCTCCCAGCAACTTATTGACATAAGCCAATATGTATGGATGAAAGTTCAAGAATTCAACTGGATATTTGGTTTATAGAATACAAAATAAACAACTTGATGAATTTTTAAAAAGTTATTTGCTGGAAAGGATCCCAAAGATTCACAGATGAACTTTAAAAAAAATAATTAATATTTCTTAAATTGTTTTTTTAGAATTGAAGAAGGCAATCTTAATGATGAGAATTTGGCTATAAGCTTCGAAGTTCATTGTGCAGATATTCCTAAAATTTTATTTAATAAGCTTGGATTTATTTCAAAAGAGCCCTGGTGGTACTGTAGGATAAGCAAGGCCTACAGTTCAAACCCACCAAGTCTCATTTCAGAGTCCATGATTTCATAATTTTATCTAAAATGGATTGAAATAGAGACAATGAATCCAACCACAAAGAGGAGATTATAGCAAGCATCGTTACTGAGCTGTGCTTTTTAATGACTTGGTGGTGGTGGTGGTGTGCCATGGAGTTGGTTCCGACTCATAGCAACCCTGCATAGGGTTTCTAAGGCTGGTAGTTTCGAACTGCTGCCCTTGAAGTTAGCAGCCCAACTCATAACCACTATGCTAACAGAGATCCTTAATAATAATTGTGGAAGAAAATGAATACGTATTTTGGAAATACAGCACAGAAGGTGTGGTCCTGGATTAGACAAACTGAATGACAGAGAGAAACATGCTCTCCCGAGCCAAACATCATCCTAGATGCTACAAATAGAAGTTGGAAAGCTTCATTGGGAAAAGGACCTAGAAGACACTGGGAATCTGGCTTTTTGTTTTTGTGTTTAGGGATGAAAAAACATCTATTTAGAAATTTGCAATGAACAGTGAAATACTGTGAACCTCAACCCAAGAGTTCATTATCAAAAAGTTAGAACAGATGGGAACTTCTTCCTGATAGTTTAACTGAGAAAGAGAAGTTTAAGTACTCTTATTTTCTAATGTTTAAGATAGCACTGTTTGCAACTTTTCATCATTTGTCTTAGGCAGTAAATGCAATACATGGGAATAGATGAGAACTGTGCCCAGATGATTCCTACCTTTTCAGGTTGTGCAATTAGATTCATTCCGAGCATGGAAAACAATAACAAAAACAAAACCAACACCATAATTTGATTTAGCCCGTAATAAAATAAATAACTCCTGCTTATTAAAGATGTTTCTAAATGTAATTTTAAATATATTTGGTATCTCCAACTTGAATTTTATCATAAACATAATATGAATTCCTGGTCACTTCCACAAAAGCTTTTCTTTTTAATCTCTCAAAATAATTAAGATAACATTTTAGTGGTAACAATGGTATTACTGTAATTTCTAGTTCTACAGTTGCTGCTGTGTGCCGTCAAGTTGGTTTTGACTCAGAGTGACCCTGCATAGGGTTTCTGAGAGTGGCTGGTGGTTTGAACTGCAGACTTAGTGGGTAGCAGGCCAGTGCTTATCTTACAGTGCCACACTCGTATTACACATTTTGTTAGCTCTATTTTAAACTTTTGGTAAGTTTATTTATTTACTTATTTCGGCCATGGTAATGGTTCATATGAACAACCATTTATATACTTGTTTCTATGAAAATTCTTTGTCAAAATTTGGCTAGAGGAATGGAAAGCATTTCATCTAATTGACAACACACACACACACACACACACACACACACACACATTCAAATACGCAGCTACCAGCAGGTTTCTTAGATACACTGAGACATGTAGCAAAGAAAATGTTGAGACTCAGGTAAAGCTTCTTCACTCTAGAACTCTGGAACACTACAGTTCATTGAAAACGTCGTATGGAAAGTTTATTTTGTTGTTGTTGCTGCTGCTGCTAAGTGTTATAGAGTTGATTCCAACTCATAGTGACCCTGCACAGGCTTCTGAGGAATGGTTGTTGGGTTTGCACCACTGAGCTTCCAGTTAACAATCCAATGCTTATCCTATAGCACCACACCAGGACTCTTTTTAGGGTGTATGCCATTGTTGTTGGCTGTTGTTAACTGCTGTTGAGTCAGTTCCAACTCATAGCAACCCCTGTATGGGGTTTCCGAGGAGCCACTGTTGGGTTTGAACCTCTAACCTTGTAGCTCAAACTAAACTTGTGATGGAGCACTTATCCTACAGGACTCCTTAATGGTGTATATAATAGTATCATAGGCATGGAATCCTGTTGTGGCACTGTAGGAAAAGCACTGGACAACTAAATGCAAAGTTGGCAGTTCAAACTCCCCAGATGCTCCTTGCAAATCCTATACAGGGTAGTAGCTATAAGTCAGAAATGACTGGATGCCACTTAACGTAATAGACATACTGGCTTCACAGTTGGAAAAAAGCATCATTGTCATTTTATGTTCTTCTATCAAATACTTTGCCCTGTTCTTATTTTAGCCCTGTTGCATAATTCTACTTACTAGTAAACTCTGCAGGAAGTGAGTAATAGAATGATATCACCCACTGAATTTAGAGAAGTATGTTTCTTGCTGGATGCTAACATGATATTAGACAAATGTCAGAGACCAAGACAATGTTTGCTGATTAACATGCCCTTCCTTTTAGTTCATTAACACATACAAACACATACAGAAACAGTTTGAATTTCTGTGCTTTTCCCCATATCTTCCTTCTAAAATTTCACATTGCTTCTCTTATTCATGTCTTTGTGTTTTCTCTTCTGTGTGAGCATAGGTTGGTGGTGAAAGAGTGCCTGCTTACCCAATGTAAGTTATTTGGGCTGTACTAGAGTGTGCTGAGTATTTCAATGTGACTGCATCTCCTTTATTCATCTACTGTCAGAGGTGGCAATATTGCAGACAGGAATATTTGTTATTGAAACAAACAAAGGGTGTGGTATTATAGATTTGTATGCAAAACCTTCAAAACAAAACTAAGTAGCTATTTACTTTAAATATGCCAATTAACTGTTACTAATGTACAGCACACTTCTGGGTTAAGAATGATTGATAGTAACACGCAGTGAAATGTTTTTAAACTACAGTCAGGAAATGTAAATGTACAAAATGGAAAGAACCAGCAACTGACAGCACTACTTACATGTTTCAAAACAACACTTTCAAATTGTTCCTTTATTGTTCTTTCATTCTTTGTCTATTCCATGCTTGTACAACCTGGTAGCCAACAGTACACTAAAAAGTTTTGGAAAAGAGAAAATGTTTTAGTATGAAGTAAACATCATGGACCTGATCTCATTTGTTTCACTCAAGCAGAACTCTTACTTACCACAGTGGGAGTTTTGCATGAGTGAATAGAATAGGCTTGTCTCTTTTAAATGTCTGACATTGAATTTGTCGCTATTACAAAACTAATTAAAGGAGGAGATGACTTCTCCTTTGGTTGCTATGTCTTGTCTAGGCAGAAAATATCTTCTCCATTTGCTCTATGCTAGCAATATATAATATTCAATGGAAATGCAAAGAGAGAGTCGCAAATGTGAGGCACATAGATATTTTTATTGGTCAGGTTAAAAAGACAAAAAGAAAAAAAATGAAGTTGATTTTAATAATGTATTGATTTAATAATGTATGAAGTTTGATTTTAATAATGCATTTTATTTAATCCATTATATCCAAACCACTGTAATTTCAACATATGATCAATATAAAAAACAACAATATGGTATTTTGCATTCTTGTCCTCATACTAAGTCTTTGAAATCTGGTGTGTATTAATGTTTTGTTTTGTTGTTTTCAGGTCCTGTTAAGTTGGTTCTGACCCATAATGACCTACTGTACAACAAAAGGAAACACTGCCTGATCATGCACCATCTTCATAATTTTTATACTTCAGCCCCCTGCTGTGGCCACTGTGTAAATCCATCTCATTTGGGATCTTCCTTTATTTTGCTCACCCTTCACTTTACTAAGCATGAGGTCCTTCTCCAAGGACCAGTCCTTCTTGATAATATGTCTGAATGCTTATAACATGCCAATTTGGGCTAGCTACATTTAAAGTCTCCCATACCTAAACATCTCCACATCTCTGTCAGTTTGTCTTACTGTAGTCACTTGTGTGTTGCTGAGATGCTGGAAGCTATCCCATTGTTGTTTCAAGTGCAGCAATCTTACCCATGGTGGACAGGTTTCAGCAGACCTTCCAGACAAAGATCATAGTCGAAAGAAAGAATAGGTAGTCCACTTCTGAGGGATTAGTCAATGAAAACCTTATGAATAGCAGTGAAACATCATCTGATATCGTGCTGGAAGATGAGCCCCCTCAGGTTAGAAGGAACTCAAAATACAACTGAGGAAAAGCTGCCACCTTAAAGTAGAATAGACCTTATTGATGTGGATAGAGCAAAGCTCATGAGACTTTCTTTTGTTGTAAGGGCACTTTTCAAAATGAGAAAAAATAATTGCACACATCCATTAGTAATCAGAATGTGGAATGTACTAAGTATAAATTGAGGAAAATTGGAAATTTTCAAAATTGAAACAATGAATAAAGATCACTATCTTAGGCGTCCATGAGTTGAAATGGACTGGTATTAGCTATTTTGAATTGGACAAGCATATGGTTTACATTGCCAGGAATGACAAATTGTAGAGGCACGGCATTAATTCAGTGTCAAAAAGTGCATTTCAAAATCTATATTTAAATACAATACTGTCTGTGATAGGATAATATCTATGTAGCTACAAGGAAGACACATTAATACAACTTTTATTCAAGTTTATGCACTAATCCTCAAAGAAATGATGAAGAAACTGAAGAATTCTATCAAATCCTTTAGGCTGAAATCAATCAAATATGCAATCAAGATGCAGTGATGATTACTGGTGATTGGAATGGGAAAGTTAAAAACCGAAAGGAAAGATTGGTAGGTGGAAAATATGACATTGGCGACAGAAGTTATGCTCATATTAATTGATGCAGAAAAGGCATTTGACAAAATCCAATATTCATTCCTGATTAAAAAAAAAAAAAATTCAGTAAAACAGAAATTAAAGGAAAATTCTTCAACATAATTAAAAGCATTTTTACAAATTAAACAGCCAACCTTGCTCTCAATGGAGAGAAACTGAAAGCATTCCCTTTGTGAACAAGAACCAGGCAAGGAAGACCTTTATTAATACTTCAATATTGTGTCAAAATTCTTCACCAGAGCTGTAAGGCAAGGAAGGGAAAATAAAGGCATCCAAATTGGCAAAGAAGAATTAAAACTCTATTTGGAGATGGTATCATCCTATGCATAGAAAATCCCAAAGACTCAGAAAGAAAATTATTGGAACTCATTGAAAGATTCGGCAAAATGGCAGGATACAAGATCAATATACAAAAATTAGTTGGATTCCTCTATACTAATAAAGACATCAGTGCAAAGGAAATTATGAAAACAATAAAGTTTACATTAGCCATCCCAAAGATGAAATACTTAGGAATAAATCTAATCAGAAAAATGAAAAACCTATACTAAGAAAACTATAAAACACTACTACAATAAATCAAAAGAGACTTACAAAATGGAAGAATATACCATGCTCATGGATAGAAAGACTTACTATTCTGAAAATGTCAATACTACCCAAAGCAATCTATAGATATAATGCAATCCCAATCCAGATTCCATCGTTCTTTAAAGAGATGGAAAAAATGATCACTAATTTTATATGGAAAAGAAATTGACATCAAATAACCAAGGCACTGCTTAAGAAGAAGAACAAAGTTGGAGGCCTCTCACTTTTCACTCCCTGAAATCAACATTTACTACACTGACACAGTGGTCAAAACAGTCTGGTACTTGTACAATAAAGATACATAGATCAATGCAACAGAATTGAAAACCCGGAAGTAAATCCATACACTTACAGAAAGCTGATCTTTGATAAAGGGCCAAAATTTATTAAATTGGAAAGAGATAGTCTCCTTAATAAATGGTGTTGGCAAAACTGGAAATCCATTTGCAGAGGAATGAAAGAAGACCCATACCTCACACCACAAACATAAACAAACTTAACATAGACTAAAGGTCTAAATGTAAAACCTAGAACTATAAAGATTATCATTGAAATAATGGGGACAACATATGACATATATTGGGTGTATACGGAACTCTGGTAGCCTAGTGGTTACGAACTGGGCTGTAAACCTCAGGGTCAGTAGTTTGAAACTACCAGCGAGTCCACAGGAGAAAGATGAGGTTTTCTGCTCCCGTAAAGCTTTACAGCCTCGGAAACCCTGTACAGGGTCGCTATGAGTCGGAACCAACTCCATGGCACATTACAACAACAATATATGGCATAAATATACTATTAAACATTACTGAAAACACACACACAGCAGATGACAAAATAGATGACTTGGACTTCCTAAAAATTTGACACTTTTTACAACAAAAGATTTTGTCAAAAGAGAAAAAAGGGTACCAACAGACTGGGAAAAATCTTTTGCAACAACATGTCAGACAAGGGATAAATCTCTAAAATTTATAGAAAACCACAGCACCTCTATGAGAAAAAGACAAACAACCCAATTTAAAAATGGGCATAGGGCATGTACAGACACTTCACCAAAGAAGACATTCAGCCAGCCAACAACCACATTAAGAAATGTTCATGATCATTAGTCATTATTTTTGTTAAGTACCATCGAGTTGATTCTTACTCATAGCAACCCTGTATAGGATTTCCAAGGAGAAGTGGGTGGATTTGAATGGCCGAGCTTCTGGTTTACAGTCCAGTACCTATCCAACAGTGCTACATATTAGAGAAATGTAAATTAAAACAACAATGAAATATCTCACACCAGCATTAATTTCAAAGTTAAAAAACAACAACAAATGTTGGTGAGGATGTGGAGAGCGTGGGACTCACCTACATACCTGGTGGGACTTTAAAATGGTTCAATTACTGTGGAAATTGATATGCTGCTTCCTTAGAAAGTTGGAAATAGAAACACTGTATGACCCAGCAATCCCTCTACTTGATATATGTTGTTTGGTGCCGTCAAGTTGGTTCCGATTCATAGTAACCCTGTATAGGGTTTCCAGGATGTGGTTGGTGAGCTTGTACTACTGACCTTGTGGTTCAAACCGGCCTTGTGGTTCAAAAGTCCAGCTCATTAAACCACAGCACTATGACAGGTATATAGCCACAAGAAATAAGTGCCAAGACATGAGTAGTTATTTACACACTGATTATCAAAGCACTATTCACAATAGTAAAAGATGGAGACAACCTAAATGTCCATCAATGGAAGAGTGAATAAACTAACTTTTGTACATACACACAGTGGAGTACTAAGCAATGTTGAAGAATTAAGATGAATCAGTACTTCATAACATGGATGAACCTGGAGAACATTATGCTGAGTGAAATCAGTCCATCATAAAAGCACAGATACTGTATGAGACCACTATTGTAAAAACTCAAGAAGAAGAAGATGACGAGGAGGAGAAGACGAAGGAGGAAGAGGAAGGAGGAGGAGAAGAAGATGAAGAAGGAGGAGGGGGCAGAGGAAAAGGAGGAGGCAGAAGAGGAGGAGGAAGCAGCAAAATACATAGTCACTATACCAAAATAATTAGTTAATGTT
This sequence comes from Chrysochloris asiatica, assembly GCF_000296735.1. Lineage (NCBI taxonomy): Eukaryota > Metazoa > Chordata > Mammalia > Afrosoricida > Chrysochloridae > Chrysochloris > Chrysochloris asiatica. The sequence goes on along the minus strand of NW_006408745.1, from coordinate 1,136,832 downwards.
CAACCATTTCAAGTAGTAGCATTTTATAAGACAGCTACCTGGCCAAATGACAGAAAGAGATCATCTATATTTGTGCCCACTTCAAAGAAATGTGACCCAACAGAATGTGGAAATCATCAAATAATATCATTAATATTTCATGCAAGTAAAATTTTGCTGATAATAAATCAAAAACAGTTGCAGCAGCACATCAACAGGAAGCTGCCAGAAATTCAAGCTGGATTCAGAAGAGAATGTAGAATCATGTCATTGCTGAATTATTGACATCATTTGGCTCTTGACTGAAAGCAGAGAATGTCAGAATGATGTTTACTTGTGTTTTATTGACTATGCAAATGCATTTCATTGTGTGGATAATAACAAACTATGGATAGCATTGAGAAGAATGAGAATTCCATATCACTTAATTGTGCTCATTTGGAACCTGTATCTATAAGAGGCAGTCTTTTGAACAGTACAAAAGAAGGTTGGAAATCAGGAAAAGTATAGTTAACAGTTGTATCCTTCCACAATATTTATTCTGTCAGTATTCTGAGAAAATAATTTGAGAAGCTAGACTATATAAAGAAGAATGTGGAATCAGGATTGGAGGAAGGCTCATTAACAACTTTCTTTATGCAGATAGCACAACCTTGCTTGAAAGTAAAGAGGACTTGAAGCAATTGCTGATGAAAATAAAAGCTTTCAGTATGCGCTACAACTCAACGTACAGGAAACAATAATCCTCAACATGTGATTGATAAATAAAGAAAAGATTGAAATTACTAAAGACTTCAATTTGCTTAGGTGCGCCTGACCCAAGCCATGGTATTTTCAATAATCTCATATGCATGCGAATACTGGACAGTGAATAAGGAAGGCCTTAGAAGAATTGATGCTTTTGAGTTATGGTGCTGGAGGAGAATATTAAAAGTACCATGGGCTGCCAAAAGAACCAACAGATCTGTGTTGGAAAAAGTATAGCAAGAGTGCTCCTTGGAGGCCAGGATGAACAAACTTCATCTCTTATACTTTGGAGATATTGTCAGGAGGGACCAGTCATTGGGGAAGGATATCATGTTTGGTAAGATTGAGGGGCAGGGAAAAAGAGGAAGACCCCCAGTGAACTGGATTGGCAATATGGCAGCATCAATGGGCTCAAGTGTGTCAACCATCGTGAGGTTGGTCCAGGACCGGGTAGTGTTTCATTCTGTTTTGCATAGGGTTGCTATGAGTCGGTACCGACTCGATGGAACCCAACAACAACAACAACAACAATCAAAGCTCATGGGGACAGCAGTCAAGAAATCAAATGACATATTGCATCAGGGAAATTTTCTAAATAAGACCTCTTTAAAGTGTTCCAGAGCAAAGATGTTGCTTTGAGGTCTAAAGTGCACCTGACCTAAGCCATGGTGTTTTCAATAGCTTCAGATTCAAGTGAAAGTCAGACAATTGATAAAAACTGTGGAAGAATCAAGATATTTGAATTAGAGAAGAATATTGAAAGTACTGTGGACTGCCCAGAGAGCAAACAAATCTGTCTTGGAAGAAGTAGTGCCAGAATGTTCCTTAGAAGCAGGGAAGGCAAGACTTTATCTCATAGACTTTGGACATGTTATTTGGTGGGATCATACCCTGGAAAAGAACATCATGCTTAGTAAAGTAAGGGTCAGTGAAAAATCAGAAAGTCCCCAAGGTGATGGGATTAAAACCATGGTGGCAATAATGGGCTCAAACATTACAATTGTTAGGATAGCACAGACTTGACAGAGTTTTGTTCTGTTGCGCATGGTTTTGGCGTGGACTTGATGGCCCCTTAAACTACAAAAAGTTGTATATGCATCCCTGTGTTAAATGACCCAATTGTTCATTGAATCCACCAATTTTTATTTAAACCTACCTTTTTTTGAGGGAAGATCAACTAAATGTATTAACTCAGTAAGGTGACTGATGATTTTAAATGTTGTTGAATGAAAAAAGAAAACTGAAGAATCTATGCATTTTAATTATGATGTTGGTGAAAAATACTAAATATACCATGAAGTCATAATGCTCTTTCAAAGTAAGCATGGAAAGACATGTTTCACTTTCTCTGGACATACTATCAGGACATTATGATTGGTAAAGTAGAAGTTGTTGTGGTTAAGTGCCCTTGATTCGATTCTGACTCATAGTGACCCTGTATAGGATTACTAAGGAGTGTGGTGATATCGAACAGTGGACCTTTCAGTTCAAACTAATCTTGGGGTAGAATGCTTTATCTTACAGCACCACACCAGGACTCAGAGGAAGATCCCCCAATAAGATGGATTTATGTTGTGGGTTAAACAGTGGGCTCAAACATAACAATGATTGTGAGACTAGGCTGGGCAACCTTTACTTATGTTATAGGCATACAGGAGGTCATTGTGTGTTGAAAATAACTCAATAACACCTAGAAACAACAACAACATCTGGCTGTTAAATGTTAGAATGTTTATGCCTGAGATATTATATAAATAGCCTCTTAGTATAAACTCAAAAGACAAAGGAAATACTTAAAAGATACAAATATATCACCAATGGTTTTTTGATACTTAATATTAGTTGAGTATTCATGATGACTACAACAATGTTCATTACAACAATGAATGTTGCACATGCATTGTTAAAAACAACAACAACCAATGGGCGTTAAATTAATCCTCTAAGAAGGAACATGGGTCCTATAACTCTAGTTAATGATCTATTAAGCACTAACTGTACTTAAAAATGTAATGCAAACATGGTTAAGCAGGAATGAATTATCAAGCTGGTAAGAAGATAATGAAAGAGTAGCTAATTATTTGGGGGAAGAATTTGTTTTCCTAAAGTTGCACAACTTGTACCAATTTAATGTCTTCTATGTGGTGCTGTGGGTTAATGTGATGGACTGCAAAGTCGGTTTGAACTGCAAGAATGGTGGTTCAAGCTTACCTTGACCCACAAGCTTACCCTGAAGCACCTTGAAAATCTTATACAAGGTCACTATGGGTCTGAACTGACTTGAAGGTTCTTAACAACAACAACAAAATGTATCTTCTATGTGGTGTGGTGCTGTAGGATCAGCACTGAACTTTGAACCACAATGTCAGCAGTTCAAACCCACCAGATATTCCTTGGAAACTCTGTACAGGGTTGCTATGGGTTAGAAATGATTTGATGGCACTTAACAACAACAACAATGTGCAATACAAGGTTCTTGCGTGGTACAAGCGGTTTGTGCTAGACTACAAACCTAACAGCTGGTTGGTGATTCAAACCCACTCAGCTATACTGCAAAAGAAGACCAGGTAATCTGCTAAGAAAAAAAACCTAAGGAACAAATCTACTCTGTAACACGTGGAGTTGTCATGAGTTGAACAGGAATTAACTAGACTGGATGGGTTTGGTTTTCTTATTTGTTTATTTTTGATTTGTTTGTAACTGTGATAAATTCTGTGGAAATTAACATAATCAGCAAAAATAATAACATTGAAGTTATATTATGCAACCTATAGAACAAATAATAGTAAAATCAGTGCTATAATTAAGGCATCATCAAAAGTACTGAAATATTCTATAAGCATGCCAATTTAATAAGTCTCTAAGAATTGTGCACAAGTATCCATTTCTGTCCCTCACCTATCGTGCTTTGGCCCTGGCTTGTTGCATTTTTGAGGCTTCTGTATCAATTGACATCCAATGAATTTAGCCAGTGGGGAGCCCAGGTGGAAAAGGAAAGGACTAGAGGAAGGGGAGTCATGTTATTCCCACGTGCCTCTCTGTGCTTGAGGTGGTATTTTTGGAAATGTTTCAGGGGGTGTCTCCTCTGTAGAATCAACTCACACTCAATAGTTCAGACATGTATCTAGTTTTCTCTGGGTGACACTAGTTCCTGTGTCTAGGACCCTAGCTCTTTTCTTAATTTTTCTCTACAGCCTAGAAATTCTGGTAGTTTCCTGCTATTGCTAACCTTTGGCTTATATCAACACCCCACTACCTATTCCATTCAGTGAGTCCTTCTACTGCTGTGTAAACAATTTCCTATATTAACCACCACCACCTGTCCCCAGCTGTAAATACTTAGTGTTTTGTGTGTTTGCTTTTAATTTTTTTTCCTAGTTGAACTATGACTGATTCAGAGGGAAATATGGATTCTGGAAACAAAAATGAACAAAATTCCAAATGAATTATAAACAGGTTGCTTATGTGCACCCAGAAGTAGGTAGTGATCACTAAGAGCCTATATGAGTTTCCAAGGAGCCAATCATAACTAAATCACTTTGCTTATAATTGGTAGTTGAAGAAATGCTGGCATCAGTACTAGAGCAAGTCCTTTGAAGTGATTTCTCATGAGGTCCTTGTGGTTAATAGACACATGTGTGCTGGATGATACAGATTTAGTCAGGTTTATAGGCTGTACTGGAAAATACCTAGAGGGAACCATGGCTGCCTTTCAATATTTGAAGAGGGATTAGATTAAATCCTTGAAACACTAGAGGCTAGAGCCAGGATCAATGTTTGAAGTTCAGAGAATCTGATGTTGGCTCAATAAATGGAAGTGCATTCTAAGAATTAGACTTCTTCAGAAATGGAATAGGCTTTTTGTGAGGAAGATGATTTCTGTCCCTGATCATATCTAGGCAGAGTTTACTTGTAACAAGAAGGGAATCCTGCATTGGATTAAGAAATTCTGGTAGTTCTGTGTATTAGGCATTGGGCTGCTAACCAATAGGTGGTTCAAATTCATCAGGGAGAAAGATGAGGTTGGCTGTTCCTGTAAAATTTACAATCTTGTTGTTGTTGTTGTTGTTGTCAGGGGCCATTGAGTCGGAACCGACTCATAGCGAACACATGCACAACAGAAAGAAACAATGTCCGATCCTGGGCCAACCTCACTACCACTCCCACACTTGAGTCCATCAATGATGCCACCTGGCCAATCCATCTCATTAGGGGTATTCCTCTTTTTCTCTGACCCTCCACCTTACCCAGCATGACATCCTTCTCCAACGATTGTTTTCTCCAGACAATATGTCCAAAGTAGGAGAGACTAAGCTTAGCCATCCTGGCCTCCAAGGAGCACTCTGGCTGCACTTCTTTCCAAACAGATCTATTGGTTCTTCTGGCAGTCCATGGCACTTTCAGTATTCTC
>NW_006408745.1:1126832-1127354 GCF_000296735.1 Chrysochloris asiatica | reverse complement strand
GTAACCACTAGGCTACTAGAGCTCCTTAGACATTAGCTACCTAAAATGAGGGGGTGATAAAGGCACGAAGTGACTGGCTTACAAGGTTTCAAGGGGGAGTTTAGTTTAATAGTGTGTGGGGAAACAAAGAGTCCCTGCTGAATAGTTTCCATCTTGTCTAGATGGGTCTGGTTAAAAGAGATGGGGATAAGAGTCTTATGATTCAATAGTGAGTAATTCTTATCATGACTAATTGCGACTGTCACAATTGTAAAAGTAGAAGTTTTGTAACAAAAACATGGGATTGGTTAATCTTACAGTTCAGAAACAAAGGACCATAGGATCCTCAAGGGAGAAGGGTACAAGTGGAATGAGGGACTTTATCCAGAAAAGCAGCGACACCACAGATGGAGGCAGAGATGGGGACATGGAGTGAGGGAGCAGCTGAGGACTCTAGATTCATGGGAAGAGAGGGACTGAGTACTGGTGGCCAGGAGGCAGACTTGCAGAATGTGCTATTTGGTGGTATACATTATTCGATAT
>NW_006408745.1:1115299-1126732 GCF_000296735.1 Chrysochloris asiatica | reverse complement strand
CATAAGTAAATGTTTCAAGTCCTCTTCACTTTCAGCAAGCAAGGTTGTATCATCTGCATATCGCAGGTTGTTAATAAGTCTTCCTCCAATCCTGACGCCACATTTTTCTCCATAGAACCCAGCTTCTCCTATTATTTACTCAGTTACAATCTTAGTAACGCTATATAGGGTCGCTGTAAGATGGAACGGACATGATGGCAGTGGGTTTATCTTGCTTTTCTTTTTTGCTTTCTGACTCTAAAAGTTTAACAACTCAGAAATATAGTCAATATAACACTAAATGTGATTTTGTCTTTCAATGGAACTTCCAAAGAAGCACCCAAACTTAAACGCATATGGGTAATAATTGTTAACTGTCATTGAGAAATTGTCACTTTCCTGGTGAAAAACCAATTAATCAAATTTCCTGGTTTACCAAAGCACACATATATAAGTCCTTTATTTCAGAGAGAAAATGCTTTTCTTTCATTTTGGGGAAATCAGCATATGAAGAAGCATAAAGCATGAACAAATACAATATAAACATAAATTGGTGGAAATATATATCGAAAACAAAAACAAACTGAGAAAGCAAAGATGTACATAGAAGACAGTTTGAAGGTTTTATTGAGGAATGGCATCAGTTTTGTGTAAGTTAGTTATTTGTCAAGAAAAACTCAACTTTATGAGAAATTTGTATGGGAGATTATGATGTTTTTAGCAGACATTTTTAATCACCTGCTTTGAAAGAAAACAATTGGACTTCAGTTGTAACAAATCAATAAGTCAGTCATACAAAAAATCTTTATCTACCACAAGCTATATGCTCAGTATCAGAGAGAGACAAAGGCAACATTTTGAAGCAGAAGAGATTTTTTTGCACTTTTGTCTTTTTATGTTGTTTTTTTCCCCCCTTTGTTCAGGTCGACTACATGATTTCATGCACTTCAAAGGTTTCCAGTGACCATGGGTTGTCTTCCCTCTACTTCGCAGGAATGGATCTGAGAAATTCTTTTGCAAAAGGCACAAAATATAAACTCAATAAAAATATTTGCTGAATGGAGGAATGAATGAGTAAATGTTAAATTTTTTAAAGTTTTATTTTAAAATGGTAATTTTGCTCATTTATTTCTGATGGACATTTTATAAGTACCTATTATCAATAAGGCACTAAATATATTAGTAGTATCCTCATTTTCAAAAGTCTCAAGTACAGTGGTGATAGACTCATGCACACAGAGCTAATTATAATACAACATGTTAAGTGCTGTACTATAGGTATTAGCACAATGCTATGGTAACAAAGAGGAGCTTGTGACTAATTTATTAATTCTGCTGTAGGGGGGGCTGGGTGGAAGGAAGGGGTTGAAGGGGCGGGGGAGTCTCAAAGAAGAGATGACATTTAAACAGAGACTAAAAGAGAAAACAACAAAAAACTTCTTCCCTCAGAAAGGAGTAAGGAAAAGGAACTTGCAAGCAGAAGAAACGGTTTGTGTGAAGCCTGGAGAATTTGTGTTTTAAGTTACAGTTTTCCACTTGCATTAGCTGGGTGTTAAAGCATAATTTCTAGGGTTTTGGTAGGATATTGACCTTAAATGCCTCTGCAGGGAAAGTCGATTATGCATCCTTGGGGGACCAGCGTGTTCCATTTCTCTTCTCAATATTAATATATTAAATTGTTTTTGTTGGTAAGTGCCATCGTGTCCATTCCGACCCATAGCGACCCTGTACAGGGTTTCTGAGGAGCAGCTGGTGAGTTTGAACAGCTGACCTTGGAGTTCCAACTGACTTTGTAGTCCAGCACATTAACCCCACAGCACCACACCAGGACTCCAATATATTAAATTGGCTAGTGTCTAATAATTATTCTTACTGATTCACTCAGTTTAATGGGGTAATGCACATTGAGTTCTTAAGGAACTCTGCTAACGTAGTGGTTATGAATTGGGGTGCTAATCTCAAGGACGGCAGTTTGAAACTACCAGCCGTTCCTCATGAGAAAGATGAGGCTTTCTGCTCCCATAAAAATTTATAGCCTAGGAAACACTGTGCAGGGTCTTATGAGTCAGACCTGACTCCATGGTAATTAACAACAACACAGCACATTGAGTGCTTAGGTTGCCAAGTTGAAATTTTCAATCTTATACAGTTATTTTCCTTTTAAAAACAACCTCTGTGGAGTCATTTCACAGCAAAATGTACATTTTATAGAAGTAAATTCATCAATAGCATGCCTTACAACAGCATAAATATACTAATATTAATATGCTTTCTTTTAAAACATATTTAGAACTTCAGCTATCACCTCCTCACACTCAAATTTCTTTGCACCAGTCAACTTTTACCCCAATTCATAGAGTAAAGGTACTTCTCACATCTGTATATTTACTTTACCTGTATTGGGCAGAAGTATTGAAGAGAACAACTTTCAGGCCACAAGAATCATGGTCAAGATAATGGATAATCCCCCCATATGGATTTACCTTACAAAATCTACTTGGAGGAACAAATGGCAAATTTCAGTAGCTATAGGCTGAAAATATTTTATAATAAATTAGAAGCAATCAACAAAGCAAAACACTTAGAAAATATTAATTTCACCTAGGAAGACATTTAGTCAAAATTTCCCTAGGTTTATTAGATTTGCAATTAATTTATACTGATTTTAGTTTAGCTTTCAATTTTACTAGTGTCAAAATGTTGTTTTACTTTGAATTTTTCCATTACAGAGGCAATTTTTGCAGGGTGGTTTAAGAAGCAATAATTTAATCCACATTCTGCTAAAACTTTTAATATGAGTGCTTTATCCAGATGTACTTTTTTTCTTGCTTAAAAAATCTGATTTTAATTGCAAAACTCATTTCTCAAAATCATTTCAATAAATAAATGCTATGGTTTCCCATTGTGCCTTTCTCTGTCTCCCTGTCTCTCTCTCTCTCTCTTTCTTAAACCCAAGGGAAAACATGGATGAATAACAAGAAAAGTGTTCTGTGTAGAGAATCCTTTAATGTCTTACTTTGGCGATGTATGAAATCAAAACCAAATTGTTTTAAGCAGCTAAAGAGCTTATGCTTGAAATATCCAGAGTGCTTGTGTTTTGCAGTCATTTCTTGTGATGATTTTATTTTGTTCCTCTGGTATGCACCATTGTATTAACACATGCTAAGTAAGGGGCGGTTTTTAAATATACATGCTTTGGTTGCTAAATCTGCCTCTAGTTTTGTCTGAACCAAAAATTGTTCTCAAGTTTTCAGTAAGAATAACTAAGACAGAATGTATAACTAAATGTAGAGGAATCAACTAAGAGTAGTAGTTAAATGAGATAAATTGGGTTTATTTGATTTAAAAAAATCTATCACTTGGGACTGTGCTGTTTGGGGGAGAATGTAATATTATCTCATTTGAATTTCTTTATGGTGTAAAATATTTAGACAACTAAATAAAACCTATCAAAGTACAGTTATTTATTTGCTTAATAGATTTACATGTTACAATGCAGACAAGTAGACTAACCTTGAGAACTAATTGAAATTGTCATATAGTTGCTACTGATCATGTAAAAGCTGAATGGCTTAAGCTCACTCACTGGAAGATGTTAAGAAGACATGGTGACTATTATTTAAGATCATTTTGTCTATCATAAGAGAAAATTATGTCAAAATAAGTTAATTAAAACATAAGAATTTCTTGTAAGACTATTTCACAGGACAAGGGAAGCAATCCAACAACTGGGCTTCTTTAGTTGTAGCAGTTCCCTCAGTCACTCTATAGAATTTTTGGGCCTGGTTTTATTGCACCTCTGCTTCTGTCTTTTGTCTGTTCTCCACACTCTCACCTTCCCATAGCTCCCAAATTTACATATCCTCTCTTTATGAAGGTAATTTTCAGTTTAGATTTTCAGGAAAGAAAATAAGATAAATGTCAACCTCTGGTTAGCCAAGACAGGGTGGTGTCTTACGTCCCAGGAGTTCATCTCCAAGGAGAATTCTTCAAAAGAGGAATTCATTAAAAAATATAATCAGTTTAATTCACTTAAAGACATATGCCTGTGTGTGCACACACTCACAAACACCCTAGATATACAGAATTAGCTTCTAGTTTTTCCACAACTACAATGTATTTGACATTTTAATTTCATATGATTTCTAAAATATGTTAGCAATATCCTTCAGGAAATTTAGTACAGAGGGGTAATGTGGGGGGATGCCAGAATATTTAGGCACCATTTCCCCCCTACATTTAGAAAATTCGAGGACTGTAGATAACTATTCCATATTAATAGTCTCAGTATTCACAACAATAAATTTGGAGTAATACCTACTTCACGGAGTTCTTTTGATGATTAACAATAATGTATATAAAGTGACTAGAATAGTGTATGATTCATGCTATCAACTAATAAATGGAGCGATTATTACTATCTTTATTTAATGTGATTTAGAGCCTACTACTTGGCGCTGTAGGAGCTCTGGTAGCGTAGTGGTTACGAATCGGGCTGCAAACTGCAAGGTCAGCAGTTCGAAACTACCAGCTGCTCCGCGGGAGAAAGATGAGGCGTTCTGCTCCCGTAAAGATTAACAGCTTCGGAAACCCTGTGCAGGGTCGCTATGAGTCGGAACTGACTCCACGGCACATAGCAACAACAACAACAACTTGGCGCTGTGGGTTAATGCGTCAGACTGCAAAGCCGTTTGAACTGCAAGGTCGGCGGTTCAAGCTCACCAGCTGCTCCTTGGAAACCCTATACAGGGTCACTATGGGTCTGAACCGACTCGATGGCACTTAACAAGAAGTCAGTATTTTAAAATTAAGTGAGATTTTATATATGGTTGTTTTACAGCGGCTACTCATAGGCACTCAATGAAAAATGCAGAAAAAGAGAAACACGTATTTCTTCTCAAAGCTACATTGTAAAACTAACTTAGAACAAAAACAAAAAAAGAGATACATGCAAAATCTGTTTAAAGCAATCTTTCCCAAATTTCCATTATTACTGGGCTGCTTACACAAATTGGTGATATCTGCATAATATTTGTGCTGCTATTTTATTTTTAAAATTAAATAGATACTTTATCTGTCCTCTGTTTTAAACAATTTAACTTCATCTTTGTAAAATTATTTTGGAAATGAGGGTGTAACATACTGGTTATGCATATTTTTGCATAACCCATGATTATAGATACATAACAATTCATATATGGAAATGAAGGAAGTACTGACTTCAAAAGACACTGTTATTCTATAACCTAAAAAACTCACTTAAATATGAATGAAGCCTTTACCATATTTCAGGAAATAAACGTATTAATCAAAAAATGGAATTTGTCAGTATAGATCCTACCAGAAGTGAATCGTAGTGATAGACATCAGCTGTTGGCCTCAACACTCCTGGGTACATGATATTCCACCTAGTATCTTTAACCAACCCAACCATTTTACAGAAGATTCTCTTTTGACAGACATATCAGGCTATCAGAATGAGCTACTTAACTTACCCATGATTCCACTTATTCACTTGGAATATATGGATATAATATGTTGTTGTTACTGAATGCTATTGAGTTGGGTCTGACTCATAGTAACCCTATATTGGGTTTCCAATAGCAGCTGGTGAGTTTAAACTGCTGATTTTGTGGTTATAAATCCAGAGATTATCCTACAAAGCCACACCAGGGCTTTGGATATAATATGCTGTTGTTGTTATTAGGTGCCCTTGAGTTAATACCAACTCATAGTGACCTTATGCACAACAGAATAAAACATTGCCCGGTCCAGCACCAACTTCATAATCTTTGCTACGCTTCAGTCCATTGCTGCTGCCACTATGCCAATACATCCTATTGGTTGTCTTCCTCTTTTTTGCTGACCCTCCATTTAAAAAAAAGCATGATGTCCTTCTTTAGGGAATGATCCCTTCTGGTATGAAGTATGAGAGTCGAAGTCTGTCATTCCTGGATTCTCAGGAACATTCTGGTTATACTTCTTCCAACACAGATTTGTTTGGTCCTTCGGCAGACTATGGAACTTTTAATATTCTCCTCTAACACTATAACTTAAATACATCAGTTGTTGTTGTTGTTATTGTTGGGTGCCATAGAGTTCACACCAACTCATAGCAACCTTGTGCACAATAGAACGAAACATTGCATGATCCTGGTCCAACCTCATAATCGTTACTATGTTTGAGCCCATTGATGCCTCCACTGTGCCAATCCATCTCACTGAAGGTCCTCCTTTTTTTCTCTGACCTTCCACTTTAAGAGTGATTGGTCCCTCCTAACAGTATGTTCAAATTATGAGAGACAAAGTCTGGTCATCCTGGCTTGCAAGGAGTACTCTGATTGTACTTATTCAAGCACAGATCTATTTGCTCTTTTTGGCAGTCTATGGTACTTTCAATATTTTCCTCCAGCATCATAACTTAAATGCATCAAGTCTATGGTTTTCCTTCTACACTATCAAACTTTTGCATGCATATGAGGTTATTGAAAATACCATGGCTTGCATCAGGTGCACCTTAGTCCTTAAATTGACATCTTTGTCCTTCAACACTTTAAAGAAGTCTTGTGCAGCAGAGTTGCCCAATGCAATACACTGTTTGATTTCTTGACTGCTGCTTCCATGAGTGTTGATGTTTGATCTGAGCAAAATGAAGTTTTTGACAATTTAAATCTTTTCTCTATTAATATGGATGCTGTTTATTGGTCCAGTGGTGAGGATTTTTGGTTTCTTTACATTGAGGTGCAACCCATACTAAAAGCTGTGGTCTATGATCTTATTTTAAGTCCTTTTTGCTCTCAGCAAGAAATGTTGTATCATCTGCATATCATAGGTTGTAAATGAGTCTTCCTGACATCCTGATGCCACGTTCTTCTTCATATAATACGGCTTCTCAGATTATTTGCTCAGCATACAGATTCAATAAGTATGATGAAAGAATACAACCATGGTGCATACATTTGCTAATTTTAAACCATTCAGTGTTCCCTTGTTCTGTTTGAACAACTGCCTCTTGATCAATGTATAGGTTCCTCATGAGCAAAATTAAGTGTTCTAGAATACTCCTCCAGAATCTTGTCCATAGCTTGTTTTAATTCAACATAATTGAAATCTTTTGAATAATTAATAATGCAGAGGTAAACATCTTTCTGGTATTCTCTGCTTTTAGCCAAGACCCATTTGATGCCAGCAATGATATCTCTTGTTCCACGTTCTTATCTGAATCTGGCTAAAACCTCTGGCAGTTTTCTGTCAATGTACTGTTGCAGACATTTTGAAACTATTTGTGGAAAATTATACTTGCATGTGATACTAATGATATTGTCTGAAGATTTCTGCATTCCATCTCATTGGAATGGGTCACCTGTCTTTGGAATGAGCACAAGTATGAATCTCTTCCAATCAGTTATCCAGGTAGCTGTCTTCCAAATTTCTTGGCATAGATGAGTGAGTGCCTCCAGTTCTGCCTCAGCTCTTTTTGTTGTTAGGTGCCATCGAGAGTTGGCGCTGACTCATAGCGATCTTATTCACAGCAGAACGAAACACTGCCTGATCCTGGGCCAACCTCACTACTGCTGCCACGATTGAGTCCATCGATACTGCTTTTACATCCTCATTTTTTCCATTTGCTTCAGCATCTCTACATTGGAGAGCAAGTTTCAGAGTCTCTTCTAACATCATTTTGCGTTTTTCCTTCTTCTTTGTCTTCTTAATGACCCTTTTACTTTCTTCTGATACTATGTTCTTGATGTCATCACACAACTTTTCTGATCTTCAGTCATTAGTGTTTAATTCATCAAATCTGTTCTTTAGATGATCTCTAAATTCAGGTGGGGTATGTTCAATGTAATATTTTGGCTCTCATGGACATGTTTTAATTTTCTTCAGCTTCAGCCTGAACTTGCGTATGAGCAATTGATGGTGTGTTTCACAGTCTGAACTGGCCTTTATTTGGCTGATGATATGGAGCTCTTCAACCATTTCTTTCTTCAGATGTAGTCTATTTGATTTCTGTATATTCCATCTGGTGAGGTCCATGTGTATAGTTATCTTTTCTGATGTTTAAAAGAGTTCTTTTCAATGAAGAAGTCATTGGTCTTACAAAATTCTATCATGCGATCTCCAGCATCATTTCTATCACTAAGGCCATATTTTCAAACAATGATCCTTCCTCTGTGTTTCCAACCTTTGCATTCCAATCACCAGTAATTATTGATACATCTTGATTGCATGTTTGATATATTTCAGATGAAGAAGTTGGTACAAATCTGTAGCTTCATTATCACTGATGATGAATTGGTGTATATTTGAATAATATTTGAATTAACTTGTGTTTCTTGTAGGTGTATATATATTATGTATTGTATTTCAAGATAGAGCTTGATATGTTCTTTTTGATGATGAATATGATGCCATTCCTCTTTAATTTGTCATTCCCAACATAGTAAATCATGTGATTGTTTAATTCTAAATGGTTACAGGCTCTTTCAGCTCACTAATCCCTAGCATATAGATGTTTATGTGTTCCATTTCATTTTTGACAACTTCCATAATTTCATACTTTGTACATTGCAAGTTCTGATTATTAATGGATGTTTACAGCTGTTTCTTTTTATTTTTATTTTTGTCCCATCAGTAAATGAAAGTTCTGACAACCTTTTTTCATGTGGGTCATCACAGTCAACTCTGCTGTGAGAAGGCAGGTCTTCTCCATCTGTATTTTGTGTGCCTTCCAACCTGAAGTGTTCATCTTCTGGCACTATACCTGACAATATTCTGGTGTTCGTCATTATGTTTGTCTTCCATATTCTGGTGCTCATAGTGTTCCACTCTTATTCATAAGCTTTACTAAGACTAAATATGCCAAAGTAGTCTGTCTGTGTTTTTTCCTAGTCTGTTTTAGTCTGTAAGCTGAGCTGAAACCTGTCCACAATGGGTTACTCTGCTTGTATTTAAAATAGCAATGGCATAGCTTCCAGAATCACAGCAACACACAGCTTTCACAGTGAGACAAATGGGCAGACAAGTTGTGACTGGATATAATATAGCACTCTTAAATATTTCCATTATTGCTGTTGTTAAGTGCTGTGGAGTTAGTTCTGACTCATAGGGTTTGAAAATAGTCCTCAAAAAGCAAACAAAAATAGTTTCAAAAAATTTTCCTTTAAAAATCTCTTACTCTAATTGCATGCTGGTTAGGCATATATTGGACTCTTGGTATGATGCTGTAGGAGAAGCACTGGACTTGGAACAACATGGTTGGCTGTTCAAATCTGCCAGTTGCTCATTAGAAATCCCATACAGGCTTGCTATAAGTCAGAAGGAATGGGGCAGAACTTAACAACAACAAAAACACACAGGCCCATTTTTATCTTAAATCACCTGAGTCATTTTCCTTTTTTGTAAATTATAAAAATTAGTGAAAAAGTCTTGCATATTTACTTTATAAGTCTATTAGACTGCAAACAATTCTGGATATTGATTAAACTGTAAGTGCTTAGTGAAAACACAGGTAGATAGTAAATTCACTTGGGAAAATCTTACATTGTTGAGGATTCTGAGTTGCCAACTGACTTTCTCCAGATGTCATTATGCAAACTCTTTCAATTCTTGTGTTGTAAGTCATTCTGACTCATAGTGACTTCAATGAGTGGCTTGTGGGTTTGAACTGCCAATCTTGTGGTTAGCAGTCCAATGCTTATCCTATTACACCACACCAGGATCCTGGATGTATAGTATGTTAATAAGCTACATACTGCAATCAAGTTATAGATATGACATTTTCAATAAGGAAAATACAGTATAATGTTTCCTGAGTCTCCAAGTCTTTATCACATCTACCAGGGGAATTCACAACTGTATACATGAATTTATATGTAAGAGGAGACTTTAAAAGTTTGTGAGAGAATTCCAGTATCTTTTAATTCCACTTTTCCATGAATTTATGTATACACATCATAAGTGTTTTAAGTCCTCTTCACTTTCAGCAAGCAAGGTTGTATCATCTGCATATCACAGGTTGTTAATGAGCCTTCCTCCAATCCTGGTGCCATGTTTTTCTTCATATAACCCAGCTTCTCAGATTATTTGTTTTGCATACCATTTGAATAAATATGTTGAAAGAATACAACCTTGTCACACATCTTTCTTAATTTTAAACCGTTCAGTGTTCCCATGTTCTGTTTTGGTCCATGTACAGATTCCTCATGAGTATAATTACGTGTTCAGGAATAGTCATACTTTGCAATGTTGTCCATAGTGTGTCATGATCCACACAATGAAAAGCCTTTGCATAGTTAATAGCACAGGTAGGAGAACAAACAAGATGGCAGATAGGTTAGAAGTGTAGTGAGGAGCTCTGTCAGTAACAGCACAGAATACAGGACCAAGTAGGCTCAGTGGATGGTCCCAGAACTCTGAACCACATATAAAGGAGTATTTAGAAAGTTAGAAGGCTTACAGCCAGTATAATTTGCAGAAGAAGCAACAAATCCAGTGCATTTAGCTGTTCCCTGAGCAGCCATCTTGGGTGAGACCAAACAGTGGAAGGATCAGAACAGCCACAGACACCTGATAGAACCGTGGAGATAAAGGTGTTGACACTATTCTTTTTTTTTTTTTTTTTTGTATCTTTTCATTTGTTCTCTCATTGTCTGCACACCTCCATTCTGGTGACTGGAGGGAGTGCTTGAATGAATGGCCCCCTCCCCCCAAGGGTATTATTACATATGTGCACAGATCTCTTCAAACTTAAAGGGACAGTTTTCACTTAAAACAAAATGGCAGTGAAAAATGGCCACAGCAAGCCCTGAACTGTTTACCACTAGGATAAACACCTGAACAGGGGTTGTGGAGTGGGACAGGCAAACTGAAAAGGAAACAGGCCGAAAATTAAATCTTAAATTACTAAATAACAACCAACAGTGACATCGTGATATTTATCAGGAAGAAGAGTGAAAGGGAAGCCAATCTCATGATCACATCCACCTAGAGACAATCAGAAAGCATAAAAATTACCAAAACATACACCCATCTGAGTATTAAGGCCACAGCTAACTGTTGAATATGCCTCAAACCCAGAAACAGATGACTGTATCAGCACATGTCCAGAAATGAGATAAAGTGACTGAGACAAATGAGATGTAGGTAAACAGTGATGCATGCTCTAACTTGGAACAGTAGGGCTCTGTGATACAGGGATCTAGGCACAATTTGAACAAGGGAAATAATACTAAGATGTTTCACTGTCTTCTGAATATTGGTTTCCCTTGCTTACTATTGTAAAATAGACACTTGAGTGGGATAGAAAGGAATGTTGGGAAACATGATTACAGAAAAGTTGTAAGCCTGTCTTCAAGCCTATAATTGATTGAAATACCTAAAAGGAGTTCTAGAACTTGCCCAGAGAAATAGCCCTCTTGTGGAGCCTTTGCAGAGTATAGGACTTTAGGTGGA
>NW_006408745.1:1084686-1112931 GCF_000296735.1 Chrysochloris asiatica | reverse complement strand
AATGGAGAAAAGACTGCAGTTGTCAAGACTTCATTCTTCATGGATCAACCATCAACACTCATGGAAGCAGCAGTCAAGAAATCAAACAATGTATTGCATTAGGCAAATCTGCTGCACAAGACCTTTATAAAGTGTTGAGGAACAAAGATATAAGTTTGAGGACTAAGGTGTGCCTGAACCAAGCCATGGTATTTTCAATAACCTCTTATACATGAGAAAGGTAGACAGTGAATAAGGAAGATGGTAGAAGAATTTATGCATTTGGATTAAGTTGTTGCAGGAGAATATTGAAAATGCCATGGGCTGTCAAAAGAACAAACAGATCTGTGTTGGAAGAAGTGCAGCCAGTGTGCTCGTTGGAGGCCAGGATGGCCAAACTTCGCCTCCCATTCTTTGTACATATTGTCAGAAGATACCAGTCACTGGAGAAGGATATCATATTTGTTAAGGTGGAGCGTCAGAGAAGAAAAGGAGGAGTTTCAGCAAGATGGATTGGCACAGTGACAGCATCAATGGACTCAAGTGTGGCAACAATTGTTATGTTGGTCCTGGACGGGACAGTGTTTCGTTCTGTTATACAATAGGGTTGCTATGACTCAGTACTGACTTGAAGGCACCTAACAACAACAATATATACACATTGTTTTATATGTGTATATATAAAGAGCGTAGCGTAGTGGTTACGAATCAGGCTGCGAACTGCAAGGTCAGCAGTTCAAAACTACCAGCTTCTCCGCGGGAGACAGATGAGGCTTTCTGCTTCTGTAAAGATTTACAGCCTCGGAAACCCTGTTAAGCGTCGATATGGGTGGGAACCTACTCGATGGCAGTTAACAACTACAACAACATATATATATTATTGGGGTCCTGGTGTGGCGCTGTGGGTTAATTCATCAGACTGCAAAGCTATTTGAACTGCAAAGTTGGTTTAAGCTCACCAGCTGCTCCTCGGAAACGCTTACAGTGTCACTATGGGTCGGAATAGAAATCAACGGCACTTTACAGCAACAATATATTATTATGGAGTCCTGGTGTGGCACTGTGGGTTAATGTGCTGGACTTCATGGTCAGTTTGAACTGCAAGGTTGATGGTTCAAGCTCACCAACTGCTCCTCAGAAACCCTTTATGGAGTCGCTATGGGTTTGAACTGACTTGATGACACTTAACAATAACAACAACAATCACAATGTATATTTTGAAATCATATTGTGGAGCTATGGGTTAATGCGCTAGATTACAAAGTTGGTTTGAACCACAAGGTCAGTGGTTCAAGCTCACCAGACACACCTCATAAACCCTAGTCAGGATAGCTATGAGTTGGAACTGACTCACTGGCACTTAATAACAACAAAAACATATATGTTATGAAGTCCTGGTGTGGCGCTGTAGGATAAGCACTAGAATGAAAGGTTGGTTTGAACCACAAGTTTGTAGGTTCAAACTCACCAGCCATTCCTTGGAAACCCTATACAAGATAGCTATGAGTAGGAACTGAGTCACTGGCACTTTACAACAACAACAACTCATATATTATGGTGAATCTTAGTGTGATGCTGTGGGATAAAGCACTGCACTGATATTACAGTTTGAACCACAGGTAGGCAGTTCAAACTCAACAGCCGCACCTTGAAAACCCTATACACAGTGGACATGGTTTGGAACACCTCAACAGCACTTAACAACAACATATTTGTTATCGATTTTTGGGGTGGCGCTGCAGAATAATGCCCTGGACTGTAATGCCAGTTTGAGCTGCAAGGTTGGTGGTTCAAAGTCACCTGTTGCTCCTTGGAAACCCTGTACAGGGTTGTTATGAGTGCGAACCCACTTGATTGCACTTAACAACAACAACATATATATTATTACTTCACAATAATCCCGCTATAGTGGAAGCTCTACCATGAATGCTTACTAGAGTTCAAAGTCCAGGATTCTTTTTATAGTGATTCAGGGTCTTAGAAGCATCTTGTGCATACAGATACACAGGCAGAGATTCCTTAATTATAGGTCTGACTTCAGGAATCTACACTTTTAATACAACTCCAGAAGTTTCTGATGCAAACAGCCAGCTTTGATAAACATTGCTTTGGATTGTAAAATCTTCCTATAACCTGAGAGCAATTTCAAAATAGTACATCAACGTGTTTAAAAATTACCCTACTGAATGAATTATGTCAGGGTGAGTTGTAAAAGGCATGGCATATTTTTTTGTGCAGGCTGTTGCTATTTAGGCATATGAGGGTTTTCTAAGTTATCTCGGTTCTGTTTAGTGACTTGTACAATGTCTTCTCATCACTCAGCTCGTAGAAGAAATCCCAAGAGCATTTTGCCCTGGAATTCTTCTCCTTATTCCTTTTTTTTTTTTTAAATAAAAACTGGACTCAAAATGTCTTATATTAGGAAAGAATTCAGCATCAAATGTTTCTATTTGCCCTTATATGGATTTTTCTGAGAGCTGTGTCTAAAATACCATGTTCTTTCTATGTCATATTCATTGTGAACACAGGCAACAGGATTCTGCCCTTGGATGACTTTCAGGGGACTAGACAGAACAAAACAACAAAACACTTTATATTTCTTTCAAATGGCATAGATTTTTATCATGTTAAGGTCAGGGTTAAGTTCAAAATGTTGCTCATTTGAGAGTAAAGACTTTCTATTTCTTAGATATTATGAAAAATCAGAGAGTCAATGAACTATAAGAAAACACTGACAGCTAGTTTGCCATGATTGTGAACTGAAAAATGGCACTGCTTTCATCATATTTAAATGGACATTTAAACATGGATACTTATCTTTAATTTATATATAAACCCCAAAGTAGAGACCTATTACTCTGACAAGTAGGCAGGTTTTTGTTCAGAAACTGGACTTTCAATATAACCATTTCTGTGTATGGAGAGCCAGTATGGGGTTTCCCCTCAGGGGTATGGAAAGTGGCAGGAAGTGACCCCTCAATTGAGCCATTGTTAAGGAAATGTTCCAACCTTCTTTCCCCTCAGTCTGCTTTGAGACACATAATCAACACATTTGTGTGGTAAGGAAGCAGTCCCAGTCAGGGCCAGTCCTTACCCAAACAGCTTCTTTTCATTTGATCTTCCCTTTTGCCTAGCATTTGTCTAGCTTTTAGAAATCTATGTGATTCAGCTCTTACATGAATGGTTATTTCTGTCCCTCAAGTTGTACTTTCCTCCACAAAACCTGAGAATTTCTGTATGATATGATCACATTCCAGAAGGCAGCATATCCAAGACAATTATTAGTTAGACACAAGACAGGTATATATGCTATATATGGCCTTGTGCCATCTTTTATTTTGTTCCTTAATTTTTATATGTACGTTTTCTCTCCCAAGTCAAAGGCATGTTTCTGGAGAGTGCACATTATTTTTTGTTGTTTTTGTCATTAGGTACCATTGAGTTGGTTCTGATCCATAGCGACCCCATGTACAATAGCACAAAATACCTCACAATTGATGCTACACTTGAACCCATTGCTGCTGCTACTCTTCCAATCTATCTCATGGAGATTCTCTGTCTTTTTCGATTACCCTTTATTTTACCAAGCATGGTATTCTTCTCTAAGGACCAGTCACTTCTGATATATACAAAGTATGAGAGACAAAGTCTGGCCATCTTGGCTTCTAAGGAGCATTCTAATTGCACTTCATTTAACACTGATTATTCTTTAGAATGTTAAAATGAATTTTAGCTCAGATTTATACAAACAGGTAGTGTGAGAAATAGTTCTCAGGATGGTCCATCTTTAGGGATGAGGAGGGTCCAGGAAGTTGCTGGCTAGTGTAACAGTAGAAGCTCATGGGAGAAGGGGAAGGAACTTGTTCTGATGACTAGGAACTTTAAATAAGGATGTAACCATCAAGTTGAGTAGGCGGTGTCTAGGGAAAGATTGTTAACCCCATAGTACTCAGTTAATGATGAACATGGGGAAGGACTTTCTTGGACTAGGAAATAAAATTCTTTGTGAACTGGCCATATGGAATGTCTGCCCATGTCTTCTGTGTTTAGTGCCCGATGATGTAAAATCAAATAAAAAAGTCTCACTCTCACTAAAATGAGCAGAGATTGGATTGTTTTGTCAGTAAGCACTCCTGATAACTCATAGGTGACCTAACCAAGAGCGTCCAAGGCAGTATTTGGGGTGTCGACAACACTTCTCACAGTGGGATCTCAAGAAATTAATTTATTTTGCAGTGTCAATGATTTACAGAGTGCCTTTGCACACTGCCCTCTACTCCAGGAGTTATTTATTTATGTATTTATTTGTTTAGTTAGTTAGTTAGCTAGTTACTTGCCCTAGAAACTAGATCTGACTTCAGTTCTGTGTTTTTGCTGTGTTGTCTTGCTGCTACCTTGTACCTGAAGTAACCTTAATATTGAACTGCTGGTTGAAATTCTGAAGAAGGAAAGATTTGGGGTTAATATTTTCAACCACCTCTGTCCAAAGTCATCAGTTCCCTCTACATTGTTGTTGTTGTTGTTAGGTACCATTGAGTCAGCTTCAACTAACAATAACTCTACGCACAACAGAATGAAACCCATCCATCTCATTGGGGGGAGGAGGGTTTGGGAAGGGTCTTCCTCTTTTACACTGACCTTCCACTTTACCAAGCATGATGTTCTTTTCCAGCTACTGGTCCCTCCTGATAACATGTCTGAAGTATGAGAGACAAATCTTACCATTCTAGCTTCTTAGGTCCATTCTTAGCACTCTCTTCTAATACAAATATGTTTGTTCTTCTGGTAGCGCATCTTACTTTCAATATTCTCTAAAACAATTGCTCAAATGAATCAATTATTCTACAGTCTTCCTAATTCATTGTCCAACTTTCACTTGCATATGAGACTTGAAAATACCATGGGTGAGTTAGGCATACCTTAGTTCTCAAACTGATATCTTTGCTCTTGAACACTTTAAATACAGATTTAGTGCAGCAGATTTGTCTAATGCAATATGCCATTTGATTTCTTGACTGTTGCTTCCCTGAGTATTGATTGTGGATCCAAGCTAAATGATATCTTTGACAACTTCAATCTTTTCTCTACTTATCATGAAGTTATTGGTCCAGCTGTGAGTATTTTTTTTTTTTTTTTTTTTTTTTTTTTTTTTTTTTTTTTTTTTTTTTTTTTTTTTTTTTTTTTTTTTTTTTTTTACATTGAGATGTAATTCATACTGAAGACTATAGTCTTTAATCTTTAGCAGCAAATAGTTCAAGTCTTTGCTTCTAGAAAGCAAGGTTGTATTATCTGCATATCACAGGTTATTAAAGAATCTTCCTCTAATCCTGATGGCATTATCTACTTCGTGTAATGCAGTTTCTCAGATTATTTGCTCAGCATACAGATTGAATAATTATAGTGAAAGAATACAATCCTGGCACACACCTTTCCTGATTTTAAACCATTCAGGATCCCTTTGTTCTATTCGATGATTGCTACTTTGCCATGAGCACAATTGAATGCTATGGAATACTCATTCTATGAAATGTTAATTTATAACTTGTCGTCAGTCACACAGAAAAAAGCCTTTGCATGGTCAAGAACGCAAAAATAAACATCCTTCTGATGTTCTTTGCTTTTCACCCAAGATCGATCTGACATCAGCTGTGATATGTCCTTGTCCTCATCTGAATCTTGTTCCATGGCTTCATCTGAATCTGGCTTGAATTTTTGGTAGTTCTCTGTCGATGTATTATTGCAGCTGTTTTTGAATTATCTTCAGAAAAAATTTACTTGCATGTGATATTAATGATATTGCTTGACGATATCTGCATTTCATTGCCTTGGATCACCTCTCTTTGAAATGGGCATAAATATGGATCTCATCCAATTGCTTGGCCAGGTAGCTGTCTTTCAAATTTCTTAGCATAGATAAGTCAGTGCCTCCAATACTGTATCAGCTTGTTGAAACATTTCAGTTTGTATTCTGTCAATTCCTGGAGTCTTGTTTTTCACCAATGCATTCAGTGTAGCTTGAACTTAGTTCTTAAAATGGTTGAAAATTGATTTTTTTTTTTTTGTACAAGTGACGCTGTATATACTTTCCATCTTCTTTTGATGCTCTCTGCGTCATCCAATATTTTGCCCATAGAGGCTTCAATATTACAAGTAGAGACTTGGATTTTTTTCTTTTAGTTCTTTCAGCCTGAGTAATGATGAGCTTGTTCTTTTTTGGTCTTCTAACTCCAGGATTTGCACATTTCATTATAATAATTTCCTTTGTCTTCTTGAGCTTCTCTTAAAAATCTTTTCTGTTCAACTCCTGACTTCCTCATTTCTTCTAATCTCTTTAGCATCTCTTTGCTGAAGAGCAAGTTTCAAAGTCTCCTAAATGGCACTCTACTAAGTATTAAAGTGCTTTAAATTAGTTTAGAGGTCTTTCAGAAGTCATACTAAATAAGAATATTTTGATTTATTCTTACAGTCTCTTAATTGTATTCCTTTTATTTTGGGTGATTGTTTTCCTGGTTCAGGCAAAGCCTTCCAAAGTGGTTTTTTTTGCCCTCTTTCCTTCTTTTAGTAGCCAGACCTCTGATTTGTTGCTAAATTAATCCTTTTAAAACCTCTCTTTTATTGTGTCACTCTCTGACTAAAATTGTCATCCTTAAACTCCTTGTTTATATTCCTAGGACAGCAGATATAAAGCATGTAGGTCAACTCCTTCTTCTTTCTCAAGGCAGACATCATTAATCCAGCAAGCTCTGTTTCCCTAAGAATGAGTAGTCTCAGAATACTTAACAGAGAGTCTAATAAACAATAAAATTATTTGCCTATTGAACCCTGTTCCAGCACTGGGCCACTGTTTCTGAAATTGCCCTGCTGGTAATGTTCACCTTATTTCTTTTATATGGTCTAAGTAGGTCCATATTTCAAGGCCCAACTTTTACTCTCCTTATTCCATGAATCCTTCCTTGACCATTTCTGGCAGGAGTTGTTTTAACTGTCACAGAATAGTCTTTGAGACTCATTTAATGAATGAATAGTATAGGTTTTCAAGTTGACTGATGTGTGGCTACTTTAAAATAAACTTTTTATTGTGAAAGGAGTGAAGGTTTACAGAGCAGAACACCAGTTTTACATGCAGCAAATCATATATTACATTTCATTTTAATGATTACAATCCCTTCAATTTAACATCACTTATCTCGCTTCATTCCTGAGATTCTTGTTTCCATTCCTCCTTCTTTTTCCAACCTATCTGAATTTTATCCCTTGGTAAATTCTGTCACACTGATCCTGCATGGTTGACAATTCCATGATGTCCATGCCTTGCTGGTATCATTGTCCACCTTTTATACCTATCTACTGCTTGGCTGAAAATTGAGTCACAAGGACTAGTTCACTTTCAGATCTGAAGGGTGACCAAGGGTCATAGTCTCAGGGTTTCTCCAGTTTTTTTCTGACCAGTAAATGTGATCTTTTTTAAAATTTTGAGTTTTGTTCCACAATTTCTCCCACTTTATTCTAGACCTTCTAACATGATCTCTTCCAGAGCAGTTTGTAGTGATAGCTGGGCACCATCTAGTTCTTCTGATCTCATAATCATTAAAACTGATAGTCATGTGTTCCATTAACTGTTTCCAAATGTCTTCAGTTTTCATCATTTTCTCATGAGTTTTAAAGATCCTAGCCACTATTCATCCAACTAGGACATAAAACAATGTGTCTGTGGACTACGAGTGTGGCTAGTTTTTTTTTTTTTTTTCCATGTTGTTTATCTTTTCTTACAACTAGTTTTTAGAGGGCTGGGACTATGCTTTCTATCTTTACCTATCTTTCATGGTTTTTATTGATAACGTCTCCTGAAATGCAAGTAATTCCTGTTTAATTTCAGATATGATCAGTAGGACAGAGATTTGAAAGCTCTACCTATATTTATCTAGTTATCTATCCATACACATATATATATGGAGTTTTGGTGTGGCACTGTAGAATAAACACTGGACTGCAAGGTCAGTTTGAACCACAAGGTTGGCAGTTCAAACTTGCCAGCTGCTCCTTGGAAACTCTACACAGGGTCACTATGAGTCAGAATCAGCTTGATGGCACTTAACAACAACAACAATACATACATACAGACATGCATATATACATACATTTTCATGTCCCTCATATCCTAGAAAAACATGTTCCTGAAAATTAAATGGTAAGTCAGGCTTACAGTCATCAAGGAGCATTTAAGGGCAGAGGATATAACCTTTGGTTAAAACAAATGTATTTTTTGTTTTGTAGCTAACATTTAATAAGAAGAACCAACTATCTACCAGACACTGTGTTGAAAGGGTTTACACACATGATCTCTTTTAATCCTCAACTATTCTGTATGGTAGAGACTGTCATAACTTCAGTTTTCAAATAAGAAAAATTGAGGCACAGAAAGCTTATATAACATGCCTGCTGTCTGACCATGAGAGCTTTACTTTTAATCACTGCCAATGCAGTCTTCCACCTAGAGAGGCTCTTTTCTTTCTTTAGCTCACTGTCTTTCATTCTTTAAAAAAAAAAAAAAAAAAAAAATTAATACAAAAAACTGATTTAGTTACTGCTTTATAGAATTTTAGTAATGTGAAGCCTTGAAGGAAAGTTATAAATGTCAAAATCCTTCAATAGAAGAAACATGATTGTCTGAGCTGTCAGAAGATGCTCAAATATTAGATTGGCATTTTATTCATTGAAATATGAAATGATGGAGCAGACTAAAGGGGTACAATAGAGGAATAAAAAAAAATAAAAAACAGACTAAAAGAGGTATAATACGTTGTTGTTGTTGTTAAGTGCCGTCAAGTCAGTTCCGACTCATAGCGACCCTGAACAGGGTTTCCGAGGCTGTAAATCCTATGGGAGTAGAAAGCCTCATCTTTCTCTCACAGAGCAGCTGGTAGTCTTAAACTGCTGACCTTGCGGTTCGCAGCCCGATTCGTAACCACTACTCTACCAGAGCTCCTGGAGGCTACAAAATGGTAGTTCTGAAGAAAATCAGGAAATTGGTCTTCTAGAACATGCTATAACAGAGAAATAAAGGAAGGTGAAGGGTAGGATATATAGCCTGTTTTAGGTGAAAACATGCTAAAGAGAGAGAGATCTTACTAAACAGAGAGAAGTTTATACTCACATTCTTCCACACTAATAAAACTACTTTTCCCTTAAACCAGGGGTGGATTACCCATTAAGCAAGATAAGTGCAGGCTTATTTGTGCTTACTTACAAATCTGTAGTGACAAGTTTACTTTTTTTTTTTTTTTTTTATCTTTCACCACATCAAAGATTCTGCTTCTAAATATGACGGGCATCTGTCTTTCTCCTGACTTCACAGCACCCTACAGAATCAAAGTCTCTTTTAAAATTTACCATGCCTGGCAGATGTGGTAAAACCCCTGTGAAAATGTTCACTACAGATTAGTAACTAAGCACAAGTAAGCTCATTCTTATCTTGCTTATTGTCCTTGCCCTAAAACGTGTAAGCTTATTAAAACCATTTGTCATTGAGTTGACTACAATTCATGACAACCCCATGTGAGTCAGAGTAGAGCTTTTCTGCACAGGATTTTCTAAGGCTGAATTTTTTTACAAGTAGATTGCTAGGGCTTTCTTCCAGGTACCTCTGAGTGGACTCAAACTTTCAACATTTTGGTTAACAAGTTAGTATGCTAACAATGTTTTCTCACACCCAGGTACTCCATAGGCTAAATGTTGTTGTTGTCAAGTACCATTGAGTAAGTTCCAACTCATAGCCACCCTGTATAGAGTTTCCAAGGAGAGGCTGGTGTGTTTGAACTATCGCCCTTGTAGTTCAAACTGACTTTAAGGTTCAGTGCTTATCCTATAGCTCCACACCATGACTTCCATTTAGAGAAAGTTGGAGGAAGACTAGAAGCCATGAAGGGAGAGATTCTTCCAGTTTTAATCTTTAGGAGTTTGCTTTTATGAGGAAACTTAAGATGATCAAGCAGCAGTCAATGAATCAAGTGCTGGACTGGGCCTCCCAGTTTTGTCTTATGCCACAAAATCTCCAAAATCCTCATATGTAGGATTGGTCAGGGAAATAGATGTTAGTGGGGAGGAAAAGGTGAGGCATACCTTGTGTTTTCTGTGCCACCTAGTTTTAATTGAGCCTCAAGTGAGTTTTCTTAGAAGTCAATGGAGGCTCAGTGTCCCAAAAGGGACAGGGAAGTATGTGAAATAAGATGCGAAGTGGGACCATTATTCCCAGAACTCTTCTGACTACTTTTTAGACCCTGGACAAGGACAGGGCTGTTTGCTGTAATAAAATATCCAGTAGCAAAAAGTTGAAATAGAGGTTAAACCAAATAAGAAAGAAAAAGATACTAATTTTAGCACATTCAAAACCCAGGGGACAAAAATCAATGTTTACAAAATTAAGATTAATGGACTGACAAAAAGTCAACTCACTGGTTAGCAACAACTACAAAGTAGTGATCAAGTTTGTGCTGTATGGACTTAAAGCGAATTAAAAAATATATCTTTGTGGATGCCTGTCCCCTTGCATATGGCTGAAAGAACTATGTAGCCAAAGAGTGGCCCCCAAAATTTGTATCTAAGAATTTACCTACTTCAGTTGACACAGAGAGAGTCTTACCAGGATATATTGAATACCAAAGATCATGGTTATTATAACTTAGAAGCTTGTACAGTTGTCGATCATCTGGACACTAGAGTGTCCCTCCTTGTGTAGATCAAGTACTCCTGGAAATGGAGGAATGTGTAACAGGCAGAGACAGACAAATACTGTGACAAATATGGATCTCTTCCCACCCCCTGCCACCCTCCTTGAAATTGTGGCCTATGATGAAGTCCATAGCAGTACTCTAGCTGGACATGCTGTTATTATTGTTGGTAAGTGCCTTCGAGTTAGTTTCCACTCACTGCCACACTGTATAAGGTTTCTGAGGCTGTAAATCTTTATGGGAGCAGAAAGCATCATCTTTCACTCATGGAGCTACAGATTTGAACTATTGACCTTGTGATTAGCAGCCCAGTAATCCACTATACTATCAGGGCTCCTTAGACTAAGATTGTGGTTGTTGTTAGGTATGTTTTTAAAGATCAATGAGTTGATTCATACTCATAGAGACTCTGTATAGAGTTTCCATGGAGTAGCTGGTGAGTTTGAACGGCTGACCTTACGGTTTAAACTGACCTTGTAGTCCAGTGCTTTAGCTCACAGAGCCACACCAGGACTCCAGGCTAAGATTTTGCATATGGAAAACTGAAACTCAGTGACTGGCACAAAATATAGGCTGAGATGTTCATTGGTAGCATAGTGAGTTCTGCATATGGCTGCTAACCACAGGGTCAGCAGTTCTAATCACACAGTAACTTCAAGGGAGAAAGATGAGGCTTTCTGCTCCCATAAAGATTTACCACTTTAAGAACCCTGTACGGGGTCACTATGAGTCACAACTGACTCAATGGTACACAGCAGCAATAGTATCAGCATAGATGTAATTGTATTGATTCATTTTAAACTTTTAGAATTGTTTAATTGCTTCACCTGGGAATCTCAATTTAACCTGACTGGTGATTAATGTATCAAAATTGTATATTTTTTTCATGTAAATCTTATGAGAAACATTGTCCTAATACTACATTCCTTTTCAGATATGCCAGTTTCTTGGATTATTTGCAAAGCATACGGATTGAATAAGTATGATGAAAGGATACAACCATGGGACAGATCTCTCCTGATTTTAAGCCAATCAGTATCCACTTGTCCTGTTTGAACAGCAGCTTCTTGGTCTATGTACATGTTCCTCATGAACACAGTTAAGTGCTCTTGACTCTGGAAAACATTGGCAAACATGTGTCTTTAAAAATTCCCTTAAACTTGCTTGTTGTTGTTGTGAAGTGCCATCTTGTCAATTCCGACCCATAGTGACCCTGTATAGGGTTTCCGAGGAGCAGTTGGTGAGCTTGAACCACTGACCTTGCAGTTCAAATGACTTTTCTGTCTGATGCATTAGCCCACAGTGCCACACCAGTTCTTGTTATGTGCAATCAAATTGGTTCCAACTCAGAGACTCTAAGCAGAGCAGAATAAAACATTGCTCAGTCCTGTGCAATTCTCACAATTGTTGTTATATTTGATCTCATTACTGCTGCTACTATGTAATCCATTTTGTTGAGGACTTCTTCTTTTTTGCTGACCCTCCACATTACCAACTCCTTCCCCAAAGACTGATCCTTTCTAACATGTTCAAAGTATAAGAGACAAGTCTTGCCATACTGGTTTCTAAGGGGCATTCTGGCTGTACTTCTTTCAAGACAGATTTGTTTGTTCTTCTGGCAGTCCATGATACTTTGAACAGCTGAACACTGACCAACTATTTTAGTACAGTAACTTTGTGTATCTCTTCCATTTTCTTTTGATACTCCCTACATCATTCAATAGTTCGTCTATAGAATCTTTCAATTTTACAACCTGAAGCTTGAATTTTCACTTCAGTTCTTTCAGCTTGAGAAATGCTGATCTTATTCTTTATTTTTGGTTTTCTAATTCCAGGTCTTTGAACATTTCATTCTAATACTTGAAATTTGTTTTCTCTAGCTGCCCTTTGAAATTTTTTGTTCAGCTCTTTTACTTCATCATTATTTTAGCTGCTATAGCTTCTATATGCTCAAAAGCATGTTTCAGAGTTTCTTCTGATATCCATGTTGATATTTTCTTTCTTTTTAATGACCCTTTGCTTTCTGCTGTATGATGTTCTTGATGTCATTCCACAACTCTTCTTTTCTTTCATTAGTGTCTGATGCATGTAATCTGTTTTAGAAAGATCTTGAAATGCTCTTTTTGACAATGGATGTGACACCATTCCTCTTCAACTTCTTTATTTCTGGTATAGTAAATCATACAGTTATCTGATTCAAAATGACCAATGTCAGTCCATTTTAGTTTACTGAGTTGGTTAAGTACCACTGAGTTGGTTCTGACTTATAGCCACCCTATATAGAGTTTCTTAGGAGGGGTTGTAGGTTTGGACAGCTGACCTTGTGGTTAGCACTCCAATGCTTATCTTACAGTGCCATATCAGCTCACTAATGCCTAGGATATCTATCTTTATGTTTTCCATCTCATTTTTTTTCATGACTTCAAATTTTCCTCAATTTATACTTCATACATTCCATGTACCAGTTATTAATGGATGTTTATATTTTAGTTGTGCCCTTATCAGCAAATGAAGCTCCCAAATGTTTTACTCCATTTACACCATTAATTAGCTCTACTTTGAGGAGGCAGATCATCGCAACTTATATTTTGAGTGCTTTCTAACCTGAGGGGTTCATCTTTAGGCAGTGTATCTAAAATCAATCTGCTGCTTTCAAAAAGTTTTTAGTGGCTAACCATTCAGAGTGGTCTTCCTTTCTTTCCTAGTCTGGATGCTCCACTGAAACTGTTCACCAAGGGTGACCCTACTGGTATTTAAAATACCAATGGCATAGCTTCCAGCATCACAGCAACACAGAAGCCTCCACAGTACAACAAACTGACAGATGAGTGGTGGTACATTTCCCCCCACCCCCCATGTAGGTGTTATAACAAACTTTGGCCTGCAAAGATGCTGTTCAGTCTAGAAGAGACTAGCAAACATGTATCTTTGAAAGAATCTTTAAAATATAATAAAATTTGAATCTGAGTTTCCTTGCATTATATTCTTCCACCTAATATATTCACAGAACTTAGCAATTGGTTTTCCAGGGTGAAAACACCACTTCACAAGATTTTGGAATCCTCTGGAAAGGACTTTAGAATCCTTTGGCTTATTTTTTTTTTTTTTTTTCCTCCAAAGTCACAAATCTAGAAATGACAAAGAAGGGAATAGATGCTAGCTTTTATCATTTTTAAATTCGGAGCCAATTTTCTCTTTCCTTAATGGAAGATTAAAGAAGTTTGCTTGTTTTCTAAGTCTTCTGAGTGGGCTTCTCTAGTCAAGCAAACTGTAAGCTGGGTAAAACACAGGTAGTTTCAAGAAAATACTCTTTTCTTACTGGGAAGTAGGAGAGGAGTAAGTGGGATTAAGCACATTGGTACTGTAGTTGCTCCAGGCTTACTTGCTTGCTGTTCTGGGCTGTCCCAGGAGAATGGACAGCTCTGTGCATGGTTAAGGTGTCTATAACTGAGTTCCTCCTGGGGCCAGCCTACTGTTGTAAGTGCAGCTGCAGGTGTGATTGACCTTACATTGCAGAACAGCGAGGAAGAGACTGCTCAGAGCAGACAGACCATTCTCAAGTGGAGTTGAAGGAGGCTGAGAGAAGGCAATTGAAGAATCTGGGGAACAAAATGAGAGTTCTCGGAAACTGCAGAGACTGACAATATTGCTTTTGTCTAGCTTCAGTCCATCTTCACTTCTGGAAATGCCAAATATGGGACACCAAAGAAAGATTACTCCCTGTGTTTGCTCCCTTAGCATATGTTTACACATGTTTGTGGAAGAGAGACAGTGCTACTGGTTTCATTAAGTTCTCATATTTTAACTTGAGATTGGAAGACTTAGCTGAGAGAGGGTGAATAATGCATAAATGGAGGGAGGAAAGAACAAATAAGAACTAAAGCTAAAAATAATTTTAGGTTGTTAATCATCATAAAGCTGATTAATTTTTTAAAAGTTAAAAGAGCACATAAAATCTTGGGAAGCTACATCATCACAGGATCTTTGAGACCACAGTTTCCAGTCACTAGATGTTACCAGAAGAGTTAATTAGCCCAAACTGTGGCTGCTAGTTGCTTTAGCTGTCTTCAACTTAAAGTTTCTTTTAAAAAAATAAGTTTTAAAGCTAATTATGATACACCTGGGAATCATGGTTAAATCCAGTACAATTTTTTCCTTAGGTAAGTTATTTTCTAATATACCAAAATGAAGAAAAAAATTATAGGAAAGTCATCAGAGAAAAAAATGTAATTTTTAGATTAAAAAAAAATGGCATAACTGTTTCAACTCTGAAGATCACAAAGTTAAACAATATTTGCCCAGAATTGAGGGCTGTATGCTACTGTTCAGAGAAGGGCTTCCTTCCCATATGTGTCTCAGATATTAACTGCCTCATTTTTATTATCATCAGCTCTAGCACAGGATGAGATGTTGTTGTTAAGTGCCATTGAGTCGATTCTGACCCATAG
The DNA here is from genome assembly GCF_000296735.1 of Chrysochloris asiatica. Lineage (NCBI taxonomy): Eukaryota > Metazoa > Chordata > Mammalia > Afrosoricida > Chrysochloridae > Chrysochloris > Chrysochloris asiatica. The sequence goes on along the minus strand of NW_006408745.1, from coordinate 1,097,777 downwards.
CAATACTGCATAGCGTTTCCAAGGAGCTTGAACCACCGACCTTGCAGTTAAACTGACTTTGCAGTCTGACGCATTAGCCCACAGCACCATACTAGCTGGTAAATGCTAGCTGGAAATGGCCTGTTTATTTTTCAGGCCTTCAGAAGAGCTGCAAACGTTGTAAAGGTTTGCAGAGCACAAAGCAGTTTGGAACTCAACAAAGAAACCAGGAAGAGAAAATATTTAGATATGGCAACTCCTGACCATGGCACCTGTTCTATGTGTCTGTTGGATAAATGTACCAATGATATTTTCGAGTCTCAAAGAAAGGTTGTTTTTCTCCCTATCCATGCCCTTGATTTTAGATCATACAGAAACTTTTTTTTTTTTTTTTTCTTGTTTTTTTAGGGAAACTTTGTATCTTCCAGATGCTAGGTGGTGGGATGGTTATGTGCTGCTATCTATCTGTGGTGCTGTGGCTTAATGCACCGGACTGCAAGGTTGGTTTGAACCAAAAGGTCAACCATTCAAGCTCACCAACTGCTCCTTGGAAACCCTACACAGGTTGTTATGGATCGGAACTGACTCAACGACACTTAACAACAACAATAACAACAAAGGCTGTAAGGAGCTCTGGTTGCATAGTGGTTGTGAGTTGGACTGTGGTTATGAAACTACCAGTTGTTCTATGGGAGAAAGATGAGAAATTCTGCTCCTGTAAACATTTACAGCCTCAGAAACCTTATGCAGGGTCACTATGGGTCAGAACCAACTCCACGGCACATAACCACCACCACCAGCTAAGGCTGTAGAATTGTCTGCTTCCATACTGGAAACCCATTGCTTTCCAGTTGATTCAGATTTATAGTAAGCCTACACAATAGAGTAAAACTGTCTCATAGGGTTTCCAAGACTGTAAATCTTACAGAAGCAGGCTTCCACATCTTTTTGCCGAGAAGTGACTAGCAGGTTAGCACTTGAGTGCTTATCTACTGCATCATCAGGGTTCCTTTCCCTACATGAGACCTAGGTTACATTCCCAGTCAATGTACCACATGTGTAGCTACCACTCATCTGCCACTGAAGGCTTGTTGCTATGACACTGAGCAGGCAGCAGAGTGGAACTTTTAGACTCAGACGGACTTGGAAGAAAAGCCTTAAAGTCTGCTTCTGAATATCAGCCAATGAACGTCCTGTTGATTCATTCTTCAACATGAAGATGGTGGAAGCCCTGCAGTGTTTCATTCTATCGTGCTTGTCGTTGCACTAACAACAACAGTGCAAGGCAGGAGAAAGCTAGAATATCACTGTTACTTTCCTGATTACACTAACAAGTAATCCTGAGTATAAAGATCCGTTCTCTCTCTTAGGAAGAACTATTCTTCAGAAGAGTCACAACACTCACTGAGAACTGCTGGCTGCTCTCTAGAAGTTGCTAACACTGATTTCCAGTTTATTCTCTAGAGGACGGAAACAAGCTTGTAGCAAATTAATACTTTGTAAGAGTTAGGGACTGAGAAATTGGGAAGGAATATATATTTTCTCCGTCTTCAGAAAACAAATAAACAAAGAAAATTAAGCCCCAATGCCCAATATGTAGAGAAATATATGGTGTGGGAATAATGAGGAATGTAGAGAGCTAGTGATTTGGGTTTGGGAGTGACAGAGCTGGAATCTCTTTGCTTTCAGTTTCTTGATCTTTCCACTACCCATGATGTGGCATGTGGCTTCCCTATTAAGTATTAAGGAAGGGAAAACCCGAGGCAGTACCAGACAATGCTGTACTGTTGAAAAAATTTGCCTTGTGTAAGCACAGTTGACTTGCATATAGTTGACTTTCCCCAAGGAAAAGTTCAGGGAAACCAGGGTGTATTTATCAGCTCTATCTTTTTCTCCTCTGCCTGCCCCACCTCAGAATCAAGACATGTGGTCACTCCTTGGTTCAGGGAATGCTTGGGTACAGGGGACCACCCAGGCTGCACAGACTTGACCACTGAGACGCTTCAGCAGCAGAAGCAGCAGCAGGAAGAATAGGACTGCTTTGAAGCTCAGACATGTGAGGACCTGGAGTATTTGGGGTTTAGCTCAAGGTAATTCACACATCATGGGCATGGGTGTGTGTGTAGCCCTTCTCAAGTAGTTGCATACAAGGGAAGTCAGACTACATTGACTATAATGAAAAAGAAAAAGAAAAAAAAAAAAAAATCACAGATCAACAGTCTCCCAAATTTTAGAAATCCATTGCAAGTTAGGCCTTTTGTACCACTGAAGGTAAGCAATTACCTTCTTAGTCAGATCCCTCAGAAAATGCTAGCAAATCATTAATGCTGCAAAAATATGAAACTTTCTACATTTCAAAAAAAATGATAATCCTGTTTGTCAGACCTCGAGGAAAAGGAGAACACTATGTGAATCTCCAGCTATTTTAACTTAACTGACAAAACCAAGGTCCCACCTATAGCTAACTCAAAGACCTTGGCAAAGTCCCAACCTTTCTACCTCAATTCTCTCATTTGAAAATTGGGGCTAAAGATACATAGTATAATTGTGAGGATTAAATGGTAGACAGTAAATAAAACTGTGACCACCATGACTGGTTCATAGAATTAAAAGAGAAATGTAAATATTTACTATTTATTAGGTCAGTGTCTTTATTACATTTGGTCTTTTGTGAGAGTGGTTCTTATATGTGAAATTTACCTAAAGTCCAGCCAAGCTTAAGTTCAACCAAAGGGAATTGGTTTGGCTCCATTACCTAAACTATGAGCCAAGCCCTCTAAAAGGATTGAACATATATTAGAAGGAAAAATATATTAAGTGATGAGGTGGGTGTGACTGACACCATAAGGAATCAATGCCATATTATTATTATTGGTTTGGCTCTTCTTCATTTATAAACATTGATCCTGGTTTGAGTGGTTCAATTTCAGCCCCATTGACAGGTTCTTCATTTTACTGTTAAAACTTTGGGTAGATTAGGGAAAAGATTTACACTTTCTGCACTCTATTTCTGTTCATGCTGCATGGCCCATATGCTGCACTTGGACCAATACTGTGTAAAGCATTTTTAGGTGTTTAATCTAATAAACATGTGTTTTTCAGATCAAATACAGTTTGACATTCAATTGTTTTTGTTGTTGTTAGGTGTCATCGAGTCAATACTGACTCTTAGTGACTTTATGCACAACAGAACGAAACACTGCCCAGTCCTGGATTAACCTCACTATTGTTATCACACTTGAGTCCATTGATGCTGTCATTTTGCCAATCCATCTTGCAGGGGGTCTTCCTCTTTTTCTCTGACCCTCCACCTAACCAAACATGATATCCTTCTTAAGTGACTGGTCCCTCCTGACAATATGCCCAAAGTATGAGAAGTAAAGTCTGGCCATTCTAGCCTCCATGGAGCACTCTGGTTTACTTCCTTCAACACAGATCTATTTGTTCTCTTGGTAGCCCATGGAACTTTCAATATTCTCTTCCAACACCATAACTCAACACCAAAACAATTCTTCTACGATCTTCCCTATTCACTGTCCAACTTTTGCACGCATATATAGTTATTGAAAATACCATGGCTTGGGTCATGCACACCTTAGTCCTCAAACTGACATCTTTGCTCTTCAACACTTTAAAAAAGTCTTGTACAGCAGATTTGCCTAATACAATACACCATTTGATTTCTTGACTGCTGCTTACATGAGTGTTGATGGTTGTTCCAAGGAAAATAAATTCTTTGACAACTTCAACTTCAGTCTTTTCTCCATTGATAAGAATGCTGTTTATTCATCCAGTCGTGAGGACTTTTGTTTTTTTTACATTGAGATGTGGCTTTTGATCTTCATCAGTAAGCAATTTAAGTCCTCTTTGCTCTCAGCAAGCAAGGTTGTATCATCTGCATATAGCAGGTTGTTAATGAGTCTCCCTCTAAACCTGATGCCTTGTTTTTCTTCATATAACCCAGCTTCTCTGATTATTTGCTCAGCCTACAGGTTGAGTAAGTATGGTGAAAGAATATAACCCTGTTGCAAACGCTTCCTAATTTTAAACCGCTCAGGGTTCCCGTGTTCTGTTCAAACAACTGCCTCTTGGTCTATATACAGGTTCCTCATGAGCACAATTAAGTGTTTAAGAATACTCATACTTTGCAATGTTGTCTATAGCTTGTCAGGATCCACACAATTTAAAGCCTTTGTGTAGTCAATAAAGCACAGGTAAACATCTTTTTGGTATTCTCTGCTTTTAGCCAAGATCCATCTGATGTCAGCAATGATATCCCACATTCCACATCCTCTTCTGAATCTGGTATGAACCTCTGGAAGTTCTCTGTCAATGTATGCTTGCAGCTATTTCTGTATTGCCTTTAGTAATACTTTACTCTCATAGGATATCAAAGATATTATCTGATGGTTTCCGCATTGAGTAAGCAAAAGGTCATTAAAGAGACAGGAAAGAAAGAAAAGTACAAGATGGATGTGAGAAGAGACTCTGAAACTTGCTTTTGAGTGTGGAGAAGCTAAAGCAAGTAGAAAAAATGAGGTAAAAGAGCTGAACAGAAAATTGTAAAGGCCAGCTGGAGAGACAAAGTACAATATTATTATAAAGAAATACGTAGAGACCTGGAGTTAGAATACCAAAAGATAAGAACATGTTCAGCATTTCTCAAGCTGAAAGAACTGAAAGATAAATTCAAGCCTTGATTTGCAGTATTGAAAAATTCTATGAGCAAAATATTGGATGATGCAGAAAGCATGAAAAGGAAATAGAAGGAATTCACACAGTCACCGCACCAAAAAGGAACGATCAATGTTTAATCATTTTAAGAGATAGCATGTTATCAATAACCAATGGTACTGAAGGAAGAAGTGTAAGCTACATTGAAGGCATTGGTGAAAAACAAGGCTTCAGGAATTGACAGAAAACAAATTTGAATATTTCAACAAACTGATGTGTCACTGTAGTTGTTCACTCATCTATGCCAAGAAATTTGGAAAACAGCTACCTGGTCAGGTGATTGGAACAGAGCCATATTTGCGTCCATTAGAAAGAGAGGTGACTCAGCAGAATATACAAATCATTGAACAATACAATTAATATTACATGCAAGTAAAATTTCCCATAAGATATATGCAAAAATATATTGACAAGAGAACTGTCAGAAATTCAAGTCAGATTCAGGAGATGACATGGAACTAGAGAAGAATTGTTGATGTCAGATGCATCTTGGCTGAAAGCAGAGAATACTAGAAGGATGTCTACTGGTGATTTATTGTCTGTGCAAAGGCTTTCAACTGTGTGGATCATGACAAGTTATGGATAACATTGCAAAGAATTGGTACTTCAGAACAATTAACTGTGCCCTGTACATAGACCAAGAGACAGTTGTTTGAACAAAAAAGGAGAGTTTGAATAGTTTTAAATCAGAAAAGGTGTGTTCCAGGGTTGTATCCTTTTACCATAGTTATTAAATCTGTATGATGATCAAATAACCTGAGAAACTGGATTAAATGAAGAGGAACATGGCAGCAGGATTGAGGAAGACTCATTAACAACATGTGATAGGCAGATAATAAAAGAGGACTGAAATATTTATTGATGAAGATCAAAGACTGAAAGACTACAACCTTAAGTATAAGTTGCACCTCAATGCAAAGAAAGCAAAATTCACCACAATTGGACCAGTAAATAACAACATGATGAATGGAGAAAAGATCAAAGTTGTCATTTTGTTTGGATCCACAATCAATACTCATGGAAGCATCCATAGAAAAAGATCAAAGGACGAAATATTGCTTTTGACAAATCTACTGCACAAGAACTCTTTAAAGTGTTATAGAACAACGGTATCAATTTGAGGACTAAGGTGTGCCATACCCAAGCAATGGTATTTTTAACTCCATGTGAAAGTAGGACAGTGAATAAAGCAGACTGAAGCAGTATTGATGCATATGAACTATAGTGTTGGAGAAGAATATTAAAAGTACCATGGACTTCCATAAAAACAAATAAATCTATCTTGAAAGACGTGCAACCAGAATGATCCTTAGATACCAGATGTCAAGACATCATACTTGGTAAAGTGGAGGTCCAATATAAAAAAGATGATCCTCAAAGAGATGAATTGACATACTGACTGTAGCAATGGGCTTAAGCGTAACAACAATTGTGAGGGATGTGTAGGATTGGACAGTGTTTTGGTCTGTTGTGCATAAGGGCACTGTGAATTAGAACCAATTGAGGGCAACTACCAACAACAAAAAGCTTCTCAACACATTTTAAAATCACTCTTTACAAGAAAAATAACTTTATTATCTAACTATCCTTTTCCTTTTGTAAGATTCAGAACTTTCTCCAAATCTTTGATTTTATTTTTAGAAGTGATTTAATATGTCAAATAACTTGTAAGTATCAGGCCAAATCATCTGTCTTGCTTCAGTTTAGAAAAACACACGCACCAAGCTTCCTTGCTGCCAAAGTATGGATTTCATGCTGCTCCATAGTCTTTCCTATGAAGGGGAGAATATGCACTCATTTGCCAACACACTGCCAGGACTCCTGACAGAGGAATTTTATTATGCCCGTTTTAAATTGGCTACAATGACCCTTTTGCCAGGAACATGGCAGTGGCTACTACTCATTCTCCAGAATTTCTGTGTGGTCAGGTTAGGACTTTCTTCTTAATACTCCCTGGGTCATACTTTCTTGTGGGTTTGTATGTGGGAGGCAAGGCAGAAGCTGTGTGTCAAGGAGAGGCCCTCTGCCTCTTATGCTGGAAAACTGCTGCCACTCAAGCTAGGGCAGGAAGTTAGCAGCTGTTCCAGTCTACACCTGTGGACATTTTTCTCCTTTCCTGTGCGCACGTGTACTTGTGTCAGAATGAAAGAATTGTGTTCTGGGACATGCGTTCCCAACTATCAACTAGTCATAAGTTGAAAGTCAAACATCATGGGCTGCTGCATTGGCTAAGTATTGTAACCAATTTACCAAAAATAATTTATCCAGTTGAAAAATTTGCCTCCTTTGGTTGCTTCTTAGAGAGGAGTAACCATTTCCATCAGATTGAATCACTCCTTTTTGGGCATGTAGAATCATTTCAGTAGGAATTGCAACTAACATGGTTCAGAATGTATTACATGTTCTAGATGGTTAGCTGTTAAGGCACTCAGCTGTTAACTGAAAGGTTGGAGGTTCAATTTCACCTACAGGTGCCTTGGAAAAAGCTCTGGGGATCTACTTCTGAAAAGTCAGCCATTGCCAACCCAATGGAGCACAGCTCTTTTCTTATACACAGGGTAAACATGAGTCTGAATTGACTCCATGACAACCAGTTCAAATTGAAAAGAACCCAGACGCTACTGATGTTAGTGTACCTCAAGGCATGGTAAAAGTCTTAATTCATGTCATGGAGTATGACCAAATCAAATAGATCTTTGATTCTAATTTTAATGAAGTATTCAAGTTGAATATAAATTTAATACAAGACAGTAGATTAAATACTGAGAGAATTAAACAATGATTGTGACAGAGAGCTACTCTATACAGAATAACGGGTTATTCAACTTAGCAGTTTAATTGTATCATACCTACCAATCATTTATATGTAATCATAATTGCACTCGTGGTTGAAAGATCAAAGTTTTAATTTGGGAAACTAAGAATCATTTGTCTTAGTGGAAAAAAGTATCTCTTGTGTTAAAGTCAATTCTCCTTGTCTTTGTGAGGATGTGCTACCAACCTTAGGTACTTTGATTATTAATAGGAGAAAAGGAATAATAATTATATGGACTCTACATTGTTAGAATAATCCTAAAATTAAGAGGAAGCTATGTAAAGGATTTCTGCTTTTGTTGTTGTTAAGTGCTGTACAGTCTGTTCTGACTTACATTGACCCTGTATTGGACCCCTAACGAGATGGACTGGCAAAGTGACAGCATCAATGGGCTCAAGCGTGGCAACAATTGTGAGGTTGGCCCAGGATTGGGCAGTGTTTCTGTTCTGTTGTGCATAGGGTCACTATGAGTTGGTACCAACTCGATGGCACCTAACAACAACAACATTGAGTTTTTGAAGTGTGACTGGTGAGTTTGAACTGCCAACCTCATGGCTCAAACTCATCTAACAGATCTGTACTTATTCTACAGTGTCACATTCCTCTGTCATTGAATTATTCACTTCATGTAAATGTAAACCTTGCCTTGTTGGATCAAAATGATAAACAACAAGATCACAAGTATAGAATTTGAATGGCTCCACTGGATTTCCCAGGCAGCATTCTTCAAGGGAGCAAATAGCCAGGTCTTTCCCTCTTGGAATCTCTGGGTATGTTGAACTGCCAACCTTACAGATAGCAGGAAAGCAGCTCACCGTTGTGCCACCAGGGTACCTTCCATGATGTCTAGGCATAGGCTTTATGTTGCTGATGATGTTAAGTGCTATCAAGATGGTTCTGACTCATAGCAGCCCTACATAGGGTTTCCAAGGAGCAACTGGTAAGTGTGAACCACCAATCTTGTGGCTCTAACCAACTTTGCATTCCAGTGCTTTAATCCACAGTGCCACTTTATGGGCCCCAGTATTTATTTACAGGTGTACTTTTGCATTTCCAATGATAAGCCACTGCTGTACATACCAGGTAGTATCCAGGTGTTTTTATATGATCACAACTGTCCTGTGAGATGACAGTTGTTGCCATCAGTATTAACAGTGAAATTCTTACTCTTGTTGACATCCTCAAATTTGTGCAACTCACGAAACTGAAGATCAGGATTCTAAACGGGGCTTTCTGTTTCACTTTACTTGAAAGTAATGTGTGCTTAGAAAGGATTAAAGTGGGGATATGCCCAGTTGGAGTACTTGTGTGTGAGAGTACTTTCCACCAACTGAGTTGGTTTTGTAGATTCAAACGATTCCAACAAAGGAAAGAAGCTTACAGGTTAGTTGGTTCAACTCCCAAGGTGCTATCTAATCTATCTCTAACACCATCTGTGTCCTCTTGAGTCAGTCCTTGTCACCTCTAGGCAGCATAACTCATAGAATGTTCTTTGTATTCAGCTAGACTCTATTCCATGGTGCTTCCATACAGAATAAGCCTATTTCATCCACACGACAGTCTTTCAGATATTTAAAGAGTTCTAAATTCCATCTATTTTTTTCTAAACCATCTGGGCTTTTCATTGCATGTCATGAGATACAGGTTTTTTTTTTTTTTTCTTTTTTTCCATAGCTCTATAGTCTCTTTTCTGAATAATGTGTAGCCTTACAAGGTAGCATTGAAAGTTAAGCACAATCAATCCAGGGCTGACTTAACCGATGCAGAGAAGAATTGGACAACCACGTAGCAAGTTTAGATAGAATGAGATTACATTGGGCAGCTGCACTATAGTTGCTTGACTTAATTCTAGCTAACTATCCCTTAACTTTCAACAAATACAAGTAACAGGCTCCAGAATTCTGAGATGTTCTCATAACTTTAGGAAAGAATCCTCAGGGAAGAGAGTAAGAGCGTCAAAGTGTACAAAGTATTTTTAGGAAAACAAGTAAATTAATGGAGAGGTCATTTTAAAATAACAGGTGTTTGTCACTTGAACTGAACTAGGCACTCTAAATTTATGCACAGTCCTAGTGGGGATAGATGTGGAATGACTCTTCTCCCAAATTTCTGTGAAACAGCAAAAGACAGTGCTTCTAAAAAAACAATTCTAATATGAGATCTAGCTTATATGTTCTCATAGTACCCTGGAACATAACTCGCCATGGTCAGGGTGGGTTTGCCTGTATAGGAGTGAATTTTCTAATTTGACACATCCAAACGTATGCAAGAATCTAGGATGGAGCTGAAAAATTAAACTCTGCTAATACATACGCAGAAGGTGGGGGATATTTTCCTTGTGCTCTTTGGAGCACATGTTTTGGGATTATTTACATGACAATATATTGCTATTCCTTTTATGAGAATACAAGATGCTATAGAATAATTTTCAAAAGTGTAAATTGAATACACAAATAGTGCATTGTACTCCATTTCAATTAGCAGAGTAGGTAAAAATGTATATGTAAATACAATCAGATGTTTATTTGTTGCATTTATTTTAGATATTCATAATAGGAAGCTGTAACGTATTCAGTACTGTCTGATCAAATTTGAATTAATGACCTAGTTTCAAAACCTATCTGCTCCATGTTCATCAAGCATATCATTGTATTTGAATTATCAGTACATTTAAAAGTAAAAAAAAAATCATGTCTATATATATTAAAGGATTACTTTAGCCTTTAATATGTATCAAAATGTATCTTTTTAACATGTTGATACTAAATGGAAGAAAAAGACTTAGAAGTTAACAACTCAGAACATCCAAATTGAGATGTAAACATTTCACACCAATTTTTTTTAAATGTATAAACTTGATCTCTTCCTAGCTGTATGTAAAGTTGAGCTAGAGAGGCATACATGCACCTGTTTTAACATTGATAGATTTCAACAGGCTTTTTATGTGGGGTAAAATAGTTGTCTATTTATTTTTTTAAAAGAGAATTTTATACGTTTCTAGTCTGAAAAAGTCTCCAGTATCTGTACTTGCCCAAAATGCTTATATTTCCCACCTTCTCAACCTAAATCATGGTCATCTGTTCTGTGCACAAACACCTTAATAAGCAAGAATCTGAAAGAGAAGATTCCTGAAAAATATAGAACAAAGAAGGGTATTAAATTTAAAGCTATAATTTATATATGTTAAGTGTCTTTGTTGTTGTTGTGAAGCACCAGCAAGTCAATTCTGACCCATAGCAACCCTGTATAGGGTTTCCAAGGAGCCGCTGGGGAGCTTGAACCACCGACCTTGCAGTACAAACAACTTTGCAGTTTGTTAGCCCACAGCACCACACCAGGACTCCATTAAGTGTCTTTAGGAGTCATGAAAGGGCCTTCTCTTTCTGTTCTTCTCTCATACATGTTTTACATCTGATAATGGTTCCTGAGCTAAACTGCTGGAAACTCTAGGTGTAAATCTTCCAAATGGAAGCGAGCTAATTAGGAGAGAGATCCTTTCTGAGAGATGTTTTAGAAAGGTGTTGTTGCTATTGTTAAGTGTCGTTGAGTCAGTTTCAACTCATAGCGACCCTGTATAAGGTTTCTGAGGTGAGCCTAGTGAGTTTGAACTACAAGCCTTGTGCTTAGCAGTTCAGTACTTAATCCTACAGCACCATACCAGGACTCCAAAAATGTCTTAAAGGACTCCAAATTAAGCCATATCTGTTTCTGGAACCCCAGAGTGGTTCATGAAAGCCTAAGGACACTTGGTAAGAGTTAAGTGTCTTTGAGTAGGATCTGACTCTTAGCGACCATATATAGGGTTTTCCGAGGAGCACCTGATTCATTTGAGCTGCCGACCTTGTGGTTCACTGTCTAGAGCTGATCCTGATATCTAATATCAAAGATTCTAGGATGAAAGGCAAGACGGTGAGAATAAGTGGTGAGCACCTCTTAAATAACAGGATAGATGTGCAATTTCAAGCACATTCTATTTTACTTTGTATCTTTTTTTTTTTTTAAAGGTAAATGTGTCATTTAAAATAAGATTTTTTTTCTATTAAAATTCAATACTTCTAATATATCGATATGGAATATTAATTAGTTCTAGAGTAGATTGGAGTGTGGTGCCTCCATATGATAAGTAATAGACTTAGAACCACAAGGTCTATGGTTCTAACCCATCAGGCTCTGAGAGAGAGAAAGATGAGGCTTTCTGTTCTGGCAAAGGTTTAAAGTCTCAGAGACCCTATACAAGGTAGCTAGGAGTCGGAACCAACTTCACGGCACTTCACAACCAAAACACAGTAGGTTACAAGACAATTTATGAATTAGAAAACATAACTCAGATGGGCTAAATTGCCTGAGGCCATGCATTTACAAGGTCGAGTGTGCAGTGAATACTCTAGATATCCTAACCTTAGACTGCTATGTTGGCCAATGCTGCTTTTCTACAAGGATTTGTTACTCTCAAAAATTTGACGTAATTTTGCTTATCAGCTGAAAATGTTTAAGCGAGATCCACTCATGTAATATCAAGGATAAAATTAAGCTAATGATCTAGAAAATTCAGGTCAAATTAATTACATAATTTGAATATTCCTAGAGATGCTGACATTTTTTTAATCTGAAAAAATATTAGTGTAAAATATATCTGCTAGTTTATTTTTATTTGTTTAGTTTTTAGAGATCATGTCTATGCTTTCTGCTGTCTTTTACGAAATGAATCAAAGCCATACTGTACCCAAACCTAACATTAGTGCTGTCCTTTTTTTCAAAAAACATTTCAGGGCTTTGCCTCAAGTGCCATGTAGTAAATTAACAGGGGAAGAAAAATTTTTATTAAATTATAACTGAGAGGAGCTGATTTTTTTTTTTTTTTACCTAGCAAACAAAAATTTTCTTTATGAAAGGCTATAAAACCCATATTTTTTACCAGAGAGCCCCTTTCCTGTCTCCCTAGTAAACACTTACAGTGTGTAGACTTGTGTAAATACATATTTAGGAGTGGCTAAATATGGTGAGGTATTTTTAAAGGTGAATTTACAAAGCTGAATACATATATTAGTATCTTGGTATGTGTAAGCTATGTGTGCTGCTCGGCTGTCCATTCAGAATCCTAACAAGAGTTGGGGAGATCCATGTTAGGTATAGTAGTCGGTTTCATAGCACACATCTTTAATCAAAATTACTAAGGACAGGTCCTTCAAACATTTCAAATGGTGAAAAGCTTCACTAGTGGATTTCAAGTCTTTCCTGACGGTTAGACTTGAGGAAAATTGATTCAGAAATGCAAGCTTCATTCATGGGAGCAAATTTGTTTTCCAAACCTACTTGTGCATAAAATAACCATCAATCCATATTCTATTCCAGATAATATAACCAGAATGAATTGTGGACTCCTTGTGAATTGCTGTGATTCTGAAAGCTATGCCACTGGTATTTTAAATATCAGCAGGGTCACCCATGGTGGAAAGGTTTCAGATGAGCTTCCAGATAAACACAGACTAGGAAGAAGGAGTGAAGAACTACTTCTGAATATTTAGTCACTGAAAACCTTATGAATAGCAGAAAAACACTGTCA
>NW_006408745.1:1062345-1082054 GCF_000296735.1 Chrysochloris asiatica | reverse complement strand
GGTCAGGTGGAGGGTCACAGAAAAAGAGGAAGACTCCCAATGAGATGGATTAGCCAAGTGGTAGCATTGATTGACTCATGCGTGGCAACAGTAATGAAATTGACCTAGGTTAGGGCAGTGTTTTGTTCTGCTGTGTATAAGGTCGCTACGAGTCAGTACCGACTCATTGGCACCTAACAACAACAACTAGTGTGGTACTGTGTGGTGCTGTGGGTTAGTGCATTGAACTGCAAAATCAGTTTGATCCGCAAGGTCGGAGGTTCAAGCTCACCAACTGCTCTTTAGAAACTCTGTAAGGGTCGCTATGGGTCAGAACCTGCTAGATGACACTTAGCAACAACAACAACTTTGTGATGCTGTAGGATCAGTACTGGACTGCAAACCGCAAGGTCAGCATTTCACACCCAGCAGCTCCTTGGAAACCTCATACAGGGTTGCTGTGAGTCTGAACTAACTTGATGGCACTTAGCAACAGCAACAACAACAACAACGCAAAATTCCGGTCAAATGATGAATGGAATAAATGAAAAAGTTTAGCTCAGGTAGAAAAATGACATCATTAAGATCTTTTATTTGACACAAATCAACAACACAAAAATTGTGAACATGTAAGTGATAAATTTTGTTTGTTGTTAATTTAAGGGCAAGAAGCTTTCTGTGATGGTGTAGTGAAACTCCTTCTTAGGAGTTTTACAATATCTAGGTGCAACTTTGCATAATGGGAGGTATATTCTTAAATGATTGAAAGAACAAGAAGGAAAAGGAGACGTTGTAGATGAACTAAAAAGTCCAACGTGTTTCTTTTGCTGTCTCCTATATGTCAGAATGGGTTCCTTTTGTGGTCCTGTGGGATCAGCACTAGACTTCGAACTACAAGGTGAACAGTTCAAACCCACCAGCTGCTCCTTAAAAACCCTATACAGGGTTGCTATGAGTTGGAACTGACTTGAGGGCACTTAACAACAATGTAACACAGAATGAATAAGGACCCAACTTTTATGAAAACCCTTTTTCAAATAGAGAAGTTGAAAGTATAAAATCTGGAAGCTAAGAAGTTTAAACAATGTTGTTATTGCATTTCTAATGCAGTGTATAGCTCTTTCTAAATGTTCTCAATATAAAATTGGGTAATTTGAAATCTTAATATGGTAAATCATATGGGACAAAGAGTATTTATTCAGGGAAATGTTTTCTCCATTAAACTTTGCACTGGGCTGAATTGTTTAAATTTACCACATCACACATCCTGTGTACATATTTTTACAGAGGTACACACACCACATATTTTGATTAAACTTTCTAGACTCTAAAACTTTAAATTCTCAGTTTAATGCAGAGGGTTGTATTTTACATTAATGCCAATGCTATAAGAACCCTGCAGTGTCAGAACTAATAACACAAGCGCTGACACAAATTTAGCTCTAGCTGTAATGGGTGCAGTATATTTTCTGTATTTTCTTAGGACTCCTATTAGTATTTGAGACTTGGAAAACAAGCTAGCAGGAAAAAAAGACCATCTTCTTTAGAAAAATTATTTTAGATACTAGTAGGCAGAAGTACCTTCATATTACAATTTTTATTAGTTTTATACCATCTTTAATTGTATTTTGTGGCTAAGTATCTCATTTACTTATAAACTTCCAATAGGAACCCAAATTGCTGACACCACATCTACTGACAGAAATGCCACAACATAAATTGTGCCAAGAAAATGCTGCTTTGAGTCGGGGGCAAGGCATGGGGGAACTAAGCTAGATAAAAAGCCACTGTGCTACTGCCCAGCCTGCAACCCTGTCCCGCTGACCACTGATAAAATTTATCACAAGGCCACATACGGGAAGGCAGCTTAGAGAAGAGTCATCTGTGGTAAAACGTGTAACAGCAAAACAGCTAATGGTGCATTATTACTTTATTGGAAAGCAATATCTCTAGATGCTTCACTATTCTAGCCTTAGCAAGAGTATTAATTGTTTTATAAGCAGAAAAACTGTTATGGAAATAAAATGGTTGTCAGAATTCTGAATATAGAAATATGCATCTCAGAGCTCACCAGGTCACCACTATCTTTCCAGTACTCTTAACCAACAGAGGGATGCACAAGTACCAAAATGTTATAAACCAGATATAAATCTTCATTGTTACAATAAATAGTTTGTTGATCTCTAATGGTACTGAACCCTTTGCAAAGGAGTAGCCTTGCAAACTTCCTGGCTAATTATCTTTGTCATAATTCAGTACTGGCATTAGTAGAAAGTTGAACTACCCAAGTTTCATAAACAGAGGGAATCTAATTTTTCAAGAAGTTTCCAAACCTTGTTATTAGATGGGACTTATTCCTGAGGGGTTGAAAGCTAAGAGGTTGGGTACATGTGTACATGCTTGGGCAGTCACAATTGGGTAAGTAGAAAGGTTCTTAGAAAATGAGCACTATGTCATATAACTTATCGATAAGCCATGCTCTAAACCTCATATAGTTGGACATGGAAAGGGTAGCTATCTTCTGCCCTTCCTCAGACTCTCATATAACATGATTCTCTGTCATATAACTGATCTCTGTCCATTTCTTTATATTTTGCAATAAACACTGGAATACACATGCATTGAAAAAGTGAAGTATTTTGGCTAGACTGTCTCTGGTTAATGTAATAAAAAATTGCCTTGCTAATTACTGGAATACCATACTCAATCTGGAGTCCTGGTGTGACACTGTGGGATAAAACACTGGACCAAAAGATTGGTTTTAACCACATTGTTGGCAAATCAAACTCACCATTCACTCCTTGGAAACCCTGTGAGTCAGAAGTGACTTGACAGTACTTAACAACAACAACATAGTCAATTTGATGGACTCCCTGTGTGGCTCCCCGTGAACTGCGAACCACAAGGTTGATGATTCAAACTCACCAGCTGTTCTTCGGAAACCCTATACAGGGTCGCTATGAGTCAGAACCAACTCAACTGCACTGAAAAACAACATACTCAATCTGATAGTAACTGCAAAGGTTTTATTAGGAAAGCATTGATTTCTTTTCTTACTGCCAATCTGAGAAGTCAGAAGCCTCAAAACAACCTTATTTCCTTCTAGTCAATGTTCATTGTCGATGTCGTATAACTATTTATATAACTCTTTATGAAGCTTCTTTTGCACCTACTTGTACACTTCCTTGTGCTCATATTTTCATATTTATTCAATGCATCTTAAAGCAGTGCTTTATTTTCTTTTTATTAAAGTACCTCATTTAATCTTTAAGAGAAATTATCAAAATACTTAAATCATGACAGTTTGGTGAAACATAGTAGCTACTGTTTAGTAAATGTCTACTATGTGCTAAACATTGTTCTAGAAACTTTCTCTTTAATTCAATTAGTCCTCAAACCAACCCTATGAAAATAGTTATTCTCTTCATTTTGTGAAAATGGCTTTTGAGACATAGAAAGGTTGGTACAATTTACTCCCAGTCACATAGCTATTAGATTCATTCCTGAGAATATAGCTTTTTGGATTTTATGTGTGCATGATAGATTTTTAAAAAATATTTTAAATTTATGGACAGCATAGGAAAAGTATTTTTACTTTATCTACCATAAACACAAAAATACCCAGACAGTACCATGTAGACGGTGGGATAAAGCTAAGGCTTTCTACCCCTAAAAGATTTAGCACCTCAGAAACCTTATGAATTCGACTGTGAGTCGAAACTGACTCAACAGCACTTAACATCAACAACTACGTAGAAGAGATTATGGACACATTGACTATATGCTGTCTTTTATTATTAACAAAGAGATGTTCAGCAAGCCCCTTCACCTTTTGAGCCTCAGTTGCCTTGCATATAAAATGGGAATTGTTGTTAAGTGCTGTTGAGTAGATTCTGACTCATAGAAAGCCTGTATAGGTTTTCAAAGGAGTGGTTGGTGAATTTGAACTGCCGACCTTGTGGTTTAAACCGACATTGTGGTTCAGTGTTTTATCTCGCAGTGCCATATCAGGT
This sequence comes from Chrysochloris asiatica, assembly GCF_000296735.1. Classification (NCBI taxonomy): domain Eukaryota; kingdom Metazoa; phylum Chordata; class Mammalia; order Afrosoricida; family Chrysochloridae; genus Chrysochloris; species Chrysochloris asiatica. The sequence continues at coordinate 1,078,062 of NW_006408745.1, read as the reverse complement.
CTGTTTAAAATGGAAATAGGAATCCTCTAACAGTGTGAAGACAGAGAGATGAATCAAATGGTTTCTCTGGATTACTTCCAGATTTCAAAATGCTGTTGCTGAAATGACAAAGAAGAAAAAGTCACATTTCGGTCAGGATGCAGAGCGAAGCCACCATGAATCTGCTCAGTCTCTGACTGGAAACTAGCCACTTTGTATGAATTGTCAAAGCTACGTAGAAAATCAGGAAAATCGGCAGTGAACCTGCAAAGAAGGCCAATAATGAGAGAGTCAGCATCAGCTGACTCTGAAGTTTTGCTCAATGTGCTCACTTAGTATCTTTGTGAGTTTCTGCTTAGAAAATGGAAGAAGAAATTGATCATGGACCGTTTAGCTTCTGTGAGCTGAGACGGATTACTAATTGTCTTTAATGAGTGAAGAATGTAGACTTCAAGGTACCTCCTGCTTTTTAGTGGTGTATACTGTTTCTGAAAGAAAAAAACAACAGAGTGTTCATGCCAACTTTTATTGCAAGAATTAAAGCCAATCCACAATTCTGAAGAAAGGTTCTGATAGATAATATTGATAGTTATAAGTAATAAAACAAAAACGGGCATTGTTTTTTTACAAACATAAGCAAAGGAAGACCTGGAGACAAGTAAGTTAGAAATGATCCCTTATATAGCAATGACTAACATACAAGTCCTAATGTAGCACTGTATGATAAACACTGGACTGTTAACCACAAGGTTTGCAGTTCAAATCCACCAGCTGCTCTTTGGAAACCTTATACTGGGTCACTATGAGTTGGAACCAACTCAGTAACACTTCACAACAAAACATAAAGGCATATTGCTTTTCCTTTTTGCATATTTTTGTGTTTATTGTGTCTCTTCAGAGTCCTGGTGTGGCGCTATGGGTTAATGCGTCAGACTGTAAAGTTGTTTGAACTGCAAGGTCGGTGGTTCAAGCTCACCAGCTGCTCCTTGGAAACCCTATACAGGGTCGCTGTGGGTTGGAATTGACTCGACGGCACTTAACAACAACAACAACTGTGTCTTTTCAAACGTCTCTGTATCTTGATCTAAGATACAGGACTTCCATCTTTATCAACAGAAAAGAAAGAGGATGAAGATGGAGTCAAGATTTATGTGTTCAATGAGGAATTCTACCGTTGGCATGAAAATGGTGTAGGATGTGGTTTAGCTACCTAATGCTGCTATAACAGAAATACCATAAGTGGATGGCTTTAAAACCAGACATTCATTCTCTCACAGCTCAGAAAGCTAGAAGTCCAAATTGGAGAGATTTTCTCTTTCTCAGTTCTGGGGATATGTCCTTGACTCCTTCTAGCATCTGTAGGCCCCGAACTACTTGGAGATCTCCATACATCTTGGCCTCAATCTTCTCATGAATCTAAGATTGTCACAGTTCAGGAACCCAGGTCAAAAGGATGCACTGTACTTCCAGCTTTATCTTGGAAGTACTACGATCCTCTGAGCTCAGTTCAATTCTTTATTCTTTTGTATCTCAAAAGAGATTGACTCAAGATGCAACCTGGTCCTGTGGGTTGCTTCTGACTTAATTAATATCATAGAAGTGAGGATTTCTAACACAGGATAATTACATCAGATCAGTGCTTATCACATCAGATTATATTATGGGTTGATTACATCGCATTAGATCTTGTCATGGAGGTGCTGACTACATCTTGACTGCTAGACTACTGAAAACCCTGACCTGACCAAGTTGACACAAAACCTTAAGTATCACAGATGCCATTTTTATCTTGTCCTAGTAATAACTCTTTGATAGAGCAAGTAGATTCTGTATGTGTTCCAGGTAATGAGAGCCCATATAAGGCAGGTGCCCCATATAAGGTCGATTATTCTTGAATCTAATTTTAGTTGCCTAAACTGAAAACTTATGTACAGATATTATTGCTCATATAATCACAATGGCACTTATGAGCAATTTATAGTTAATAAGAAATAGGCTAAGACACTGGTTGCTAACTGCTAGGTCTGCAGTTCAAACCCACCAGGGTCACTATGGGTCAAAATTGACTTATTAACACTTAGCAATAGCTATTTGTTGTTGTTAAATGCCCCTGAGTCAGTTCCAACTTATAGTGACCCTGTATAGGGTTTTCGAGGAGTGGCTGGTGAATCTGAACCACAGGTCTTAGGTTTCAATCAGCTTTGTGGTCTAGTGCGTTATTCCGCAGTGCAATAGCGTGATGCCTACCAATAGCTGTAGGCTAAGGCAAATAATGAGAGAAGAAATAATTAAAAGCAATAGGAAAAGTGCAAAATATGTTTAGTATTATGAAAACAAAAAGAAAGAAGATTCTCTATTTTTATATTGTTGTTAAGTGACGTCAAGTCGGTTTTCAGTCATAGTGATCCTAGATATGGTTTCAGAGGCTTGTAAATCTTTGTGGGAGTAGAAAGCCTAATCGTTCTCCAATGGAGCACGTACTGTACTCAGACCACTGACTTTGTAGTTAGCAGTTCAGTGCTTATCCTACAGAGCCACAGAGCTTGTTCCCCATTTCATATTAACACTTTTCTAATACTTCATGGTTTTATGTCTTCCTTTACACTACTAGATCATGTGAGTATCCTAGTTATACCACATTCCAGAAAAGGAAAGATTGGAAACCTCCCCTCTCCCAACCTCCCTCCTATACTTTCAATATTCTGTTAATCATCTGGAGGTATGGTTCATTATTCGCAAAACAAGGATTTTACATAAGCAAACTTCAGTCTGCACAAGGGGGCCCTCATGCTGTATGTCTCACTCTTTCTTTAATTTGTAAAGGATGCACTTTGAAAATTAGGTATGCACTGCTAAAATAAAGTCTGTAGCCATAGCACAAGGACTCAATCCCTCATGCGTCTCTTATCACTGGTGGTGGGCACCACAGGATCTCTGAGGAAACATGGTGAGGTTTTTGGAGGAGTACATTGCAGGAATGTTGGGGTTGTCCAAGGGACAATGGAACCTCATTTTGACATGGTCACTGAAACATACTAGAATGTTGGAAGCAAATTTGTTTTCTTCCGGCATTTTGGCTCAACTAAGTATTATTATGCCTTTTGTGGTTAAAAAAGAGTCGTTGTCTTTCCCAAGTCCATGTCATTTGTGTTCAGGACCCCTTAAGTTCCTTATCCTGGAAGAGAATAGAGAGTCTTTGTCCAGCCAACCTGACAATATAGTTTATAAGACTATTAATGGGGAATGCAGTTGTGACAAATGTTCAGTTGTGGCCAATGAAAACTCTTGAGGCAACTGTAAGCACCATTGGTTCTTATTTGCAAACAGAAATGTTTTAAAACTATAATTTAAATTTTGTTGTTTTGTGAAAACACAGAATGGCAATCAAATTGAAATTTAAATGATAATAATTGAAAAAAAATGGCCTCCAAAATGTTTCAAAATTTATCTATTACAGTTTTAACAATTCTACTTAATTATCATCCTCTTTAGATTGACACAGGGGCTACAACAGTGTGCTCCGACATAGTAACAAGTATGAGGATGGTGTTTTATACAGGAACCAACTTGACAGCACCTGGTGAGCTTGAACCACTGACATTACAGTTCAAACTGACTTTGTAGTCCGGCACATTAACCCACAGTGCCACACCAGGACTCTAATGTAACCCATAGTTTGTTATAATCCACACTGTCAAATGCCTTTGCATAGTTAATAAAACACAAGTCCATAACTTTCTTGTTCTTTGTCAATACCTTCAGTGCACATTGGACTTCTTTTGTACCATTGGCTATTGATCATATGCTACTTCTTGAATGGTTGAATATAGACCATTTCATTTTGGCACAGTGACTTTCTCTATGCTTTCCATCTTCTTTTGATGCTTTCTGTATCATTCAATATTTTGCCCATAGAATCCTTCACTATTTCGAGGTTTGAATTTTTTCCTTGTTCTTTCAGTTTGAGAAATGCTGAGTGTTTCCTTTGCTTTTCTATCTCCAAGTCTTTGCACATTTCATTATATTTGACTTTGCTTTCTCAAGCTGCCCTTTGAAATTTTTTGTTCAGCTTTTATCTCTTCATTTCTTCCATTTGCTTTAGCATCTCAATTGTGCAAAATAAGTTTCCTTTTTATTCTGACATCCATTTAGGTCTTTTCTTTCTTTCTTGTCTTCTTAACGATCTTTTGTTTTCTTGTTGTCTGATATTCTTGATATTATACCAGAACACTTCTGGTTTCAGTCATTAGTGTCTAACTGATCAAATCTGTCCTTGAGAGGATCTCTAAATTCAGATAAGCTATGTTCAAGTTCATATTTTGACACTCGTAGACTTGTTTTAATTTTCTTCAGCTTCAGCCAGAACTTACATATAAGCAATTGATAGTCTGTTCCACAGTCTGCCTATGGTCCTATTTTGGAGCTTTTCAACATCAGTTTCAACAAACTGTGTCAGTATGAACAAACTGATGCCATGCTGAAGGCACTCACTCATCTATGCTAAGTATTTTGGAAGACAGCTACTGGGCCAATTGATTGGAAGAGATCCACAGTTGTGTCTATCAAAAGAGAGATAACCCAATAGAATGTGGAAATCATAGGACAATAACATCAATGTCACATGAAAATAAAATTTTGCTAATGATAATTCAAAAATGACTATAACAGCACATTGACAGGGAACCGCAAGAGGTTTAAACAGGATTCAGATGAGGACATGGAAACTATGCATATCATTGCTGACATCAGATGGATCTTGGCTAAAAGCAGAGAATGACAGCAAAATGTTTACCTGCACTTCATTGACTATGCAAAGACTTTCGACTGTGTGGATTATGACAATCTATGGACAACACTGAGGAGAAAGAGTATTCTGGAACACTTAATCATGCTCATGAGGAACCTGTACACAGTCCAAGAGGCAGTCATTTGAACAGATCAAGGGTACACTGAATGGTTTAAAATCAGGGAAGTTGTGTGACAGTGCTGTATCTTCCATGATACTTATTCAATCTGTATGCTGGGCAAATAATCTGAGAAGCTGGATTTTATGAAGACTCTCATAGTATCAGAATTGGAGGATGGCTCATTAATAACCTTCTTAGCTCTGGTAGTGTAGTGGTTACGAATCGGGCTGCAAACCTCAAGGTCAGCAGTTTGAAACTACCAGCTGTTCTGCAGGAGAAAGATGAGGCTTTCTGCTCCCGTAAAGATTTACAGCCTTGGAAACGCTGTACAGGGTTGCTATGAGTCGGAACCGACTCCATAGCACACAACAACATATGCAGATGATTCAATCTCATTTGCTGAAAATGAAGAGGACCATGGATAGTGATAAAAATTAAAGAACATAGTCTTTGATATGTGTTGCACTTCAAAGTAAAGAAAACAAAAATTATCATCACTGGACTAATAAATGATAAATGGAGCAAAGTCTGAAGTTGTCAAAGATTTCATTTTGCTTGGATCAACACTTTGAAGCAGCAGTCAAGAAATCAAATGATGTACTACATTAGGCAAATCTGGTACACAAAGCCTCTTTAAACTATTTAAGAACAAAGATATTAGTTTATGGAGTAAAGTGTGCCTCACACATTTTTTTAAACTTAGTTTGTATGTGAGGAGTTAGTTCCTTGGTGAGCTCCTACTCATACCCCAAGGTATTTTTCTCATGTTTATTTCATCTGTGAAGCAATTCTTTGCCTTCCATGATACTTCTGCTTAAATATCACATCGTATCATTTTCCTAGTTTATTTTTTGACCTCTGTCTCTGTGGGCAACCTATTAGACATTATAAACAGAGAACTTGGATGAAAATATCTTGGAAACACATATGAACATATTGGCTATAAATGGTGAAAAAAAAAAAAAAAACAACTATACCAAGATCAAGGAATATTAAAATGTCCATAAAACATAAAATCAAGCATAATTATGTGAGTTATATTTAATGTAAGACATGAGTGCATTTTACAGTTTTATATGGAATCCTGGTATGGTGCTGTGGGTTAATGTGCTGGACTGTTATATCAGTTTAAACTTCAGGGTTGGTGGTTCAAGCTCAACATCCACTCCTCAGAAACCTTATATAGGATTGCTGAGTCAGAACCAACTCAAAGGCACTTAACAACAATAACAACATATGGAGTCAGGTGAATCTGGGATTCTTTGAATGAATAAAGACTAAGAAGACCTTAAATTGCTTTTATGAATCATGCACTGTTCACTTTTGTAATCCCAAAGGTCAACAGTAGTAACTGATATATAGAAAGTATTTAACTATTGGTTAAGAAATATCTGGAAATAAGAAGTAATCTATAAGTATTATCTGGCTGAAGAAAAAGCCTACATTTATGAAGACACAAGACATTAATGAAGACACAAGAAGAATGATAGTGGTTAATAGTGTGGCATTGAAGTCCCACAAACCTAGGGTTGAGTTGTGGTCCTGCGGACTATTGGAGAGGTGATCTAGGATGGATCATGTATTCTCTAAGCATCCAAGAGGATGATAGTAGTAACTATCTCTTAGGATTCTTATGAAGATTAAATGAGATAATGTTCATTGAACATTTAGCTTTGTGTGTTGTATGAGGTAAGGTGTCAGTAAAAGTGAGGTTGTTGATATTATTACTGTAAACTAGGAAAAAAGGTAACTTTAATTTAAAAGACGAGTCCTGATGTGCTGTGGGCTAATGCGCTGGACTTCATGGTCAGTTTCATCTGCAAGGTAGGCTGTTCAAACTCACCAGCTGCTTCTTGGAAATTCTATACAGGGTCACAATGAATTGGAACCAACTCCACGGCACTTAGCAACAACAATTTAAATGACTACATATAAAGTATTTAAGCCTTTTAAATAGCTTTCAGTCTTGTTAGTCAAATTTAAGGAGAGTTGAGATAAAAGAGGTCACAATGTACAGTTTTCTCTAAATTCTCAATTCTTAACAGCAACAGATTGCAAAAAAAAAAAAAAAATTGCTGGAATAAGTCAGATTTTGAGGCTCTATGTAAATTTGTTTAAAAAAAAAGTGAAGTGATGGTGATAAAAGCTTTCTTATTCTCAAGATAACATGCATGAAAACAATTTGTGATTCAGGATAGCAATACGGGTATGTGTTTAAGCCAACTAACTCTTTGTGACACATTGTCCTTGCTTTCTAAAGTAGGCCTCATCTCACTTTTAATGTGTGAAAGGAGAGATTATTCAACACAGTGGTAGACACATTTTTGTTCTCAAGAACACTGCGATATCATTAATCTTCTGGCACGCCTGCAAAGGCGGGTTATGTGAATGTGAGTCTTTTGCAAGGCTATAAATAAAGTTTAAAGAGAGAAAGAGACAGAAAGAAAAGATGTTTTCCTGAAGCTTCTATTGCCACAGTACGGACCATATTAAGGGTGCAATAACTTAACCAGTAATAACACTTTTAAAATCCTCTTTATGGGTTTTCAACATCTGTCTAGAAAACTCCAACCTAAAAATAGAATCTGATCTTGTAACACAGCTTTCTTAAAGTGGGTTATCCTAAACACTCTCTTCAATGAATAGGCACAGAAGATTATTTTAGAGCCATATTTCTGTGTATAGCAGTGCTTTGTCATGTGTAACACATGCTTAGCACTCATATAAGATACTAGTCTACATTTGTGCAGTAGGATGTATGGTGTGTTACTTATGGATGGAAACACTTCCTTAAAAATAATTTTTACCTCTGAGTTTTGAAATGTAAAGTAAAAACAAAAACAAACAAACAAACAAAACATACACACACAAAAGTGAGTTTTCTTATCTTTCACATCAGGAATTCATTATATTCTTAATCTAATAAACACAATTTTTAAAAATCATTCATGTTCAAAATTTTAGTCAAATTTATTTTTACTTGAAAATATTCTCAAGAATAGTGTTAGCATGCTAAATGCTGTTAGAGCATGTTCTTTGATTATTATTACATATCATATGGACTTTATTTTCCTGTCAAGTTGGAGTAGCTGCCAGCATTTTTTTGTACTAAGGAAGTCCTCTGTCTATGGTTATCAGTAGGCAAAACTGATGACTTCATGAGAAGATCAGGTACAGAGCAATTAACATGTCACAGATTATTGTTTAGAGGTATTTTTATTCTAATGTATGGAGCTAAAATATATAAATAAAAATTTTAAATCCAACATGCTTACACTCTAATTATGTTTTGCCATACACCCTTGGAAGATTTTTTTCATATTATTTTGGAATTTGGGACTTCTAAACAGTTTGTATGTAACAAACCGAAGAACCACAGTTAGGACCTCTTTGCTATTCCATTTTTAAGGAATGGTGGATGGTGGTGGTTGTAAGCCACCTATTAGTTCTGACTCACAGCAACCCTGTAGATGACTTCTGAGGCTGTAAATCATTATGGGAGCAGAAAGTCTCATCTTTCTTCTGGGGAGCAACTGGTAGATTAAAGCTACTGACATGTAGTTAACAATCCAGTTCATAATCCTCTATGATACTAGGTTAGTTTATAAAGGATGTATGTGGATAATAAGGAATCAACATTTCTGGAAGTTCTTTAGGTTAAGTAAACTTAGATTTAGGACATTCTACCAAAAATTTATTCCCAATCACTCCACTGTGCTCTTTACTAGTTATCAAGCATGTTCCAGCTCCTGTGGTTCTTTGTTGTTGTTTCAGGGACATGACAAAGAGTCCTAGACTAGGAATTCATGATGAGATAGTAACTTCTTTCCTTGATTTTGCATGTGACTCCATTCTCTCACAGCCCACACCTGGGAAGTTTCTCCTATTTTGTAGTAGACATCTATCAGTTTGTAATACTGGAGTGGCTTGCTATTGCTGCGATGCTGGAAGCTATGCCACTGGTATTTTAAATAAAAGCGGGGTCAACAATGGTGGACAAACGAGAAGGAAGGAGAGATGGATTACATCTGAATTTTTAGCCAATGAAACCCTTATGAATAGCATTGTCAGATATAGTGACTGAAAATGAAAGCATTATGAATAGCACCGGAATATTGTCAGATATAGTACCAGAAGATGAGTCACTCAGGTGGAAGGCACTCAAAATATAACTGGGGAAGAGCTGCCCCCTCAAAATAGAGTTGACTGTGTTGACTTGAATGGAGTAAAATCTTTCATGTGCTGATGGGGCACAAATCAAAATGAGGAGAAATATCGCAAACACCCACTCATAATTGGAACATGGAATGTACAAAATATGAATCTAGGAAAACAGGCAGTTGTCAAAACCTAAATGGAACACATAAGCATGAATATCCTAGGCATTAGTGAGCTGAAATGGACTGGTATTGGCCATTTTTAATCTGACAGTGTATTGCTATGCAGGAATGACAAATTGAAGATGAATGGTGTCATATTCATCAGCAAAAAGAACATTTTAAGATCTATCTTTAAATACATCACCATCTGTGATAGCATAATGTCCATGTTCTATAAGGAAGACCAGTTAATGGCAGCCCCTGGTACTTTCAAGATTCTTCTCCAAAACCACAACTGCAATGCATAAATTATTCTACAATCGTTATCCAACTTTCATAAGCATATTCATTATCCAACTTTCATAAGCATATGAGGCTAATGAAGGAAACACACTATTGCAATAGCTGCTCTTGGGAAGCCCTATTCAAGGTTGCTATGAATTCGAACTAACTTGTTGGCACTTCTTAACAATATTCCTATTTACTGGTGCCTTTCTCACAGAACTTGTGTTGACTTGCCAAGACTGAAATTAACAATAGCCAATTATTTTTCTGTGATCAGTGTTTGTATTTCAGTAAAAAAAAAAAAAAAAAAAAATCAATACACTTAAATGTCTTTATGATTCAAACACATGGATCTCTGATACCATGTTAGAGATGGTTGGAGACATATAAGGATTAAAGATCTATCTTCTCAGAAATGGGTTTCAGACTTGCAGAAACTCAGTGTTTCCCTCTCAAATATTTTGAATGCACAAATGAAACTGAAAAGCAGATTTAAAGGCAAAAGAGTCATAAACTAAAAACCTTAAGGTAAGACATGAAGCCAGGATACGGCAGAATAAATCCTTCATTTAATAACATCAGGGTGCTCTATGAGGTTATAAACTGATTATATAAATCTTAGATTCACATCCCTTATTTCTACTTTATTTCATTCCACTTGCCAGATTCAATGTAGCAAGACAAAATCACTTAACAGTTGTGATTCTTTTAATTCTTTTTGACTGATTCCTGCTTAAGAAGCTATGATCTTCAGACCAATAATGATACATAAATCTGCTTGCAATGATATCTTCCCTGCTAGTGGACATATAGAACTATTATTATTATTTTTTAAGTTAATTCTTATTGACACGGAATGTAGGCTATCTAATTAAATTAAATTGCTAAGTTTTCAAATGTGTAGAGAACAAAACAACAAAAATCTGTTGCCACTTAGTTGATTACAACTCATAGTGACCCCTTGTATTTCAGAGTAAAACTGAGCTCCTTGAATCTTAAGTGGCTATCATCATATGGAGTCCTGGTATAGTGCTGTGGGTTAATGTGCTTGACTGCAAAGTTGGTTTGAACCGCAGGTCAGCAGTGCAAGCTTACCAGTTGCTCTTTGGAAACCCTATACAGGGTCGCTGTGGGTCAGAACCAACTTCTCGGCACTTAACAACAACAACAACAATCATATGGGAGTAGATTCTTAAGCATTTTACTCATGGCATTCCTGGGTAGATTGAAAACACTTACTATTATCAGGAGGGACCAGTCGCTGGAGAAGGATATCATGTTTGATAAGGTGGAGGGTCAGAGAAAAAGAGGAAGAGCCCCAACAAGATGGATTGGCCAGGTGGTGGCATTGATGGGCTCAAGTGTGGTAACAGTAGTGAGGTTGGCCCAGGATCGGACATTGTTTCTTTCTGCTGTGCATAAGGTAGCTATGAATCGGTGCCGACTCAATGGCACTTAACAACAACAACTTTTCAGATGGTAGCCAAAAGTCATCCATTTGTGTCACCCAGGACCCCAATGAACAATATACAGATATAGAAATATTGATAAATTTAAAATTATTGTAAATAGAGAAAAAAGTCATTGTCCATAGCCTGAGTATTTCACATGTACTCAAATTGATATATTTTGTAAACTTTCAGTCAGTTTATGTATGAATATGTTTTAATGTAATTATAGTCATAACTTCTATTTTTGATTTTTTCCTTCTTTCTCCTAATATTGCATAATCATTTTGTATACTACTAAGAATTGTTCATAAGTTAGGATGAGTCTATTTTGGGAATGGGGTGGGTGTATCTATTCATTTTTAAATGGCATAGGTACTCCAACATATAACTGAATGCAAGGATTACCTCCTTGTAAGACAATATCAATGCCAGTATTGTCCAAGATTTTAAATATTACTCAGATTATAGGGATTCTGCATGGTATCTCTCTGGGGATCATTAAATTCACCACATTTAAACATTAATCACAGTCTGCTATTTGATTGTACCTAAAAACTGAATTTATCAAAACTAGTGTTTAAAAAAGAAGAGAAGGTAATCAATAAAAAAATATTAAATTGTTTTTTGAGTTTAGATATTTTGTGAGAATTGCTTAGAATTCTATTCTACATATTTGCTGAGAATTTCTTTTACATGAAAGATTGTCTTTGGGCTATTTGCAGCTGTTGTGGCCTGGCCTTAACCCATTGGAGGTGATCAGTGGGAAGAGAAAGAGACAACTTTTGACACTATCCCTTATCAAAGGACCACACAGTTGTTCGCCACTTTGACTCCATGATGGATAGTTATCTTGAGGTTTGATGGATGTAGGCTAAAGGTTTAGAGGAAACAGTACAGAAGCCCAGTAGCTCCTTGCTATTGACACTTACTTGATAACATGGGGCTCATCAATCTTCTCTATTGTCTTTAACTTCATTTTTTTTTTTTTTTTCTCTTAAGGCTTCATTTTCTCCACCTCTTTGGATTGATGTCCCAAGAAAAAGTTTAAAGGTAGAAAAGATTTAACAAAATTCTCTTTCCCCATTATATTAATCTGCCTAGACAAAATTCTGTCATTCAGAGTACTTATTGCTGAATACAGATACACAGATACAGACATACATCCATTCTGTGTTTATGACATGCACATAAATGTAGGCATTTAAAATTTGAATCCAGTGAATGGTTAGAAAAATAAAGTAGATTTTTATGATAAAAAATGAATAATTCTCTTTTCCTTATAGAAAAATATGATCCCTAAAGTATGTGTTTGTTTGATGAGCAGTACACTGTTGATTAAGGAGTGCTGGGAGCATAGTGGGTTATGGGTTGGGCTGCTAACCTCAAGGTCAGCAGTTTGAATTTACCAGCTGCTCCACAAGAGAAAATTTAGTTTTTTTGCTCCCATAAAGATTTGCAGTCTCAGAAACGCTATTGTACGTTTGGAACCAACTCCAAGGCAAACAACAGCACAACAACAATGTTGTTTATTGATCATTCCACTTTGAGTTTCCCCATTATTTGCCTTAGTTAGGTGATATGAAACTACAATATTAAATGTTCTATTAAGATGTATATTTCCTTTAATATCTAAATATGGTAAGCTGATTTAGTTATAAGAGACTCATGTAATTACTGTACTATGTCTGGATTCCTCAAGAGAAAGAGAAAGAGGCAGAACAGATTCTGCCTCTTCATGAAAATATATACCTGCAATTAATGTACAGGAGGGAAGAAAGAATCTGAATCTTAACAAGATTGTTTTAATTAAAATATTTTTATAATCTTTATTGACATATAATGTTTTACTACAACAACGTCACTAATTTCAAGAGTACAATTTGATGACTTTTGACCAGTATATACAATCAATTTACCACAATTACATTCATGATATGTTATTGTTGTTTTTGTTAAGTGTCATGGAGTCAGTTCTGACTCATAACAATCCTATATGGGGTTTTGAAGGAGCTGCAGGTGGATTTGAACTGCCAACCTTAAATGTCTCTATTATTCTATCAAAGTTCCATTGTGTCCTTTGCATTCAATTCCCTACACACACTCTCAGGCCTCTGTCAAACTCTAAAAAATATAGATCACTTCACAAATGTACATGTCAATCATGTGTAAAGGTCATGTTAATCTTCTCTGCATTGTTCCAACTGTAGTGTGACAGTAGCCAAAGGGAGCACTTAGAAGTTTTTGACAGTAAGATAATGGTTAGATGTTATTTTGTAAAACAGTGTACTGTTGTTGCCAAGTACACTAGAGTTGATTCAGACTCATAGGAACTCTGTATGGGGTTTTAGACGAGTAACTGGTGACCTTGAACCTCCAATCTTGCAATTCAACCTGACCTTGAATTAACCCACAGTGCCACACCAGGACTCCAAACATTGTGTTGTTGTTGTTGTTAAGTGCCATCAAGTCGGTTATGACCCATAACAACCCTATTTGTGGTTTCTGAGGAGTGTCTGGTGAGCTAGAACAACCTTGCAGGCAGTTCAAATAGACTTTGCAGTACAGTGCATTAACCCGCAGTGTCACACCAGGATTCCATATAGGATTTAAAAGTTAAATCTCTAGGGATGTTATTTATAATAAACCCAAAAGCAAGCTTATTTCTATTGAGTCAATTCCGACTCATGGCAATTCCATGTGTCACAAAGTAGAACTACTCCAAAGGCTTTTTTTGTTGTCATCAGAATCACTAATCCTTAGATTTTTAGTCCATCGTGAACCTCTTGCATTACCTAGGATATTATTATTTAGTGATCCAAAACAAAACAAAGCAAAATAACAAAAAAAAAAATGGAGCTCTGGTAGCGTATTGGTTATGAATCGGGCTGCTAACCTCAAAGTCAGTGGTTCTAAACTACCAGCTGTTCTTCAGTAGATAGATGAGGCTTTCTGATCCTGTAAAGATTTGCAGCCTCAGAAACCCTGTGCAGGGTCACTACGAGTCGGAACTTACTCCACGGTACTTAGCAACTTAACAACTTTACCAAACATGATGTCCTTCTCCAGGGATTGGTCCCTCCTGAGACCATATTCAAAGTTATGGAGTCCTGGTGTGGCGCTGTGGGCTAATATGCAGACTGCAAAGTCAGTTTGAACTGCAAGGTCGGTGGTTCAAGCTCACCAGCGACTCCTTGGTCGCTATGGGTTGGAATCGACTCGACGACACTTAACAACAAGAACAATAAAAAAAAAAAAAAAAACCTGTTGCTTTTGAGTTGATCCCAACTCATAGTGAACCCTGTTAACCATTAGACAGAGTAGAACTGATCTATAGGGTTTGCAAAGCTGAAATGATGAAATTGAAGAATTCTGGTGTGGCACTATGGGATAATAGACTAGACCGCAAGGTTGGCAGTTCAAATTCACCAACCACTTTTCAGAAACGCTATACAGGATTGCTATGAGTTGGGCCCAACGCACTGGCACTTACCAACAACACCAACTTCTTTAGGATGAAATTGATGAAATATGCAATCAAGATATATGGATAATTACTGATGATTGGAATGCAAATGTTTAAAACAAAGAAGAAGGATTAGTAGTTGGAAAATATGATGCTGGAGATTTCATGATAAATTTTGCAAGACCAATGATTTCTTCATTGCAAATATCTTCTTAACGTAAAAGACATGGACCTCATCAGATGAAATCTACAGAAATCATATTGACTACATTTGCAGAAAGAAAAGGTGGAAAAACACCATATCAACAACAAAAGCAAGGCCAGGGGCAGACTGTGGAGCAGACCGTCAATTGTTCATATGAAAGTTGAGGCTGAAGCTGAAAAAAATGAAAACAAGTCCACGAAAGCCAAATATGACCTTAAACATATCCCACCTGAATTTAGAGATTATCTTAAAAACAGGTTTGATATATTAGGCACTAAAGACTGACATCCAGAAGAGTTGTGGAATGGCATCAAGAACATCATACAGGCTGCAAGGTCAGTTTGTACTGCAAGGTTGTCAGTTCAAAATCACCAGCTCTTCCTCAGAAACCCTATGCAGGGGTGCTATGTGTTGGAACTGAATCAATGGCATTTAACAAAAACACCAAACCTGAATAAGCCCCATAGTTGAATGTAGTGTCTGAGTCCTGTGTGGCCATTGCAATGAATTATGGAAACTTGCTAAGTAGCAAGTACAGGGGACAGGTTGATTGGTGCCATCGTTTTTTACAATGGCATAATTTTATTGTGGTTAAGTGCCGGCCAGTTAGTTCCAACTTATAACAACCCTGTATAGGATTTCCGTGGAATGGCTGGTGAGTTTGAACCACGGACCTGACCATTCAAACCGACCTTAAACACCAGCACATTAACCCACAGCACAACTCCAGGACTCCAACAATAGTATAATAGAATACTAGAAATCCTGTCCTTATTATATATATGTACGACTCCTATCATATCAATGGAAAAAGTTTTGAAATTTTCAAATACTTTATTTTTCTTGGATCAACCATCAACACTCATGGAAGCAGCAGTCAAGGAATCAAATGATGTATTGCCTTGGGCAAATCTGCTGCACAACACCTTTTTAAAGTGTTGACGAGCAAAGATTTCAGCTTGAGGATTAAGGTACACCTGACCCAAGCCATGGTATTTTCAATAGCCTCATATACATGCGAAAGCTGGACAGTGAATAAGGACGATCATAGAAGAATTGATGCTTTTGCGTTATTGTGTTGGAGGAGAATATTGAAAATATCACGAGC
>NW_006408745.1:1051709-1062245 GCF_000296735.1 Chrysochloris asiatica | reverse complement strand
TCCTTGGAGGCCAAGATGGCCAAACTTTGTCTCTCATACTTTGGATATATTGTCAGGAGGGACCAGTCACTAGAGAAAAAGAGGAAGACCCCCAGGGAGATGGATTGACAAAGTGGCAGCATCGATGGGCTCAAGTGTGGCAACAGTTGTGAGGTTAGCCCATAACCGGGCAGTGTTTTGTTCTGTTGTGCATAGGATCACTATGAGTCGGTGCCAACTTGATGTCACCTAACAATAACAAAATGTTAGTTTAGCATTAGTTTTAGTTATCTACTACTTTGTTACCTTAATATTATTTGTATTGCCGAACTTTGAAACAAACAAATATTCAGTTAACCATTTTGTTATATTAAAATAATAAGAGTTCTAAGGCTCAAAGAATTGTTGAAATATATTTTTAAGAGTGGAAGATAAAGGAAAGGAAACTTAATTTCCTCTTCTGGTTTGGCAAATGACTGAATGAGCAGAAATGACAAGCATATGAAAATTGCTTTATGTATCTTGGGCTGACAATTTTTCCCAGTATACGTGAAGAGATATTAGGTGTAAGAACATTGTTCATTGTGTACATATAAAACATTTCTATCTTGGGCAATATCAGTACATAATGTGTAGATAATTTGAGCCATAATGGAGACACTATTCTAATTAATAAATTCAAGGGTTTTTTGTGTGTAAAAACTAAAAATGGATGGCATAAATGAGGCCAGAACACATGTATATACAAAGAAGTTGGAAATAAATGCAAATCTATGAAAAATATGATGTTGTATTAATATCTTAAAGTCTGGCTATTGATTGTTATTTGTATTTACTTGTTTTTACGAGTTTTTTTTACTAAAATAATATTAATATATAAATATTAAAATGTTAATACTTGTACTAAAATATTAGTGACACATGATGTGTTAAAGCTTACATTTGTTTGATGTTAAGTGCTATTGAGTTGGTTCTGACTTACAGTGACCCTGAATAGGTCTTCCAACGTATTCCAAAGCAACAGGTCTTTGAACTGCTGACCTTATGGTTCAAACTGACCTTGCAGACCAGTGATTATCCTATAGCACCACTCTTAAATGCAGTTATAATGTAGATTTCACAACAAATTAAATAATGCATCACTTGGAAGACTCACCCTAAAGGAGAGAGTAGAACTGGTTACTA
Organism: Chrysochloris asiatica; assembly: GCF_000296735.1. Taxonomy (NCBI): domain Eukaryota; kingdom Metazoa; phylum Chordata; class Mammalia; order Afrosoricida; family Chrysochloridae; genus Chrysochloris; species Chrysochloris asiatica. The sequence continues at coordinate 1,061,081 of NW_006408745.1, read as the reverse complement.
GTGTTTTTGAGTCTATAAATTGTTATGAAAGTAGACTGCCTCATCTTTCTTCTGCATAGTGGATAGTAGGTTTGAACCACTGACCTTTTGGTTAACAGCCTGAGACTTAACCCACTATGCTACTAGGACTTCTTTTACAGTAGTAGTTGTGTTAATAGATAAGTGCCATCAAGTCAGTTCCAACTCATTGTGACTCTGTATAGGATTTCTCAGGAGCCACCATTAGGTTTAAACTTCTGGTCTTGCAGTTATTAGTTAGGTGCTTATCCTACAGTGCCACACCAGGACTCTAAAGTGAGGCTAGATAGGAAACATATGCACCTGTTCTGATTTACCTACAAATTTGACACACTTCGGAACTGATCTTGTTTGTAAACTGGGGACAGCCTGTGTTTAAAAATGTGGAGCAGCTGTAGAGTGGAAGCAAAATTTTTTGATGAAAATAAGTTTCTCATGTCTATAATATTTTTCTTTTACTTCACTCCCCTGCTAATCAAAGCATTAGTGGATGGAAACCACTGGTATCTCCATGGGAGAAAGATAAGGCAGTTGAGTTTTGTGAAGATTGCAATTTAAGAAATCCTATGGGCCAGTTCTACTCTGTTGTGTGCTATGAGTCAGAACTGGCTTGATGGCACCCAACAATAATCTTAAGCCACAGCTTCTACAATATCTCTACCACAGTCTGTCCTTGGCAAGCATAAAGAGAGGATAACAGTTAGACAGAAGTAGTTATATGGAAAAGGAATGAAATTTAATTTGCATTCTCTTTGTTTACATTTTCCCAAAGCTTTCCCCGTGAACCCCAATCTCTAAACTCAAGATTTCTGAGTGGTTTAAGACTAATAAAGATTTGAAAGTGTTTGAAAATTCCAGAGAAAGCCTGCTCCTATTATTATCCCATTAAAATAAAAGAGCCCCAAGGGGTACAATTTTATCCAGATAAATGTTGTATAAGTGTTCTGAACTTCTGGGCATATTTGAACCACACTATGAATCATGCACAGTTCTGTCATCCCTGCTTAGGAACCTAAGTATTTAACTTTTCCTACACATGTCTTTTTTTCCCATAGTCTCTTTGTCTTTGCTTTAAGCACCTCTAAGCCCAGAAGCACACATTGAAATCAAGATCAGTGTTGTAAAGAATGAAAAATATTGAAAGGTGAGCGTGACTACTAATATTTCCTGTAACACTTGCCCTTTGTAATAGCTTGCGGCCACCCAGATCAGCAGGATGGGTGAGAGCTCCATCTGTTCATCTGTCACAGGGTGTCTTTCCTGAGCATAGGGCTTAGGCCTAAAGTTTGTTGAGGCCACATGGCTGGCATTGTTATTTCATAACCTAAAGCCCCTTCCCAGTTCCTCTTTGCCCCTGAAACCTTCACTCCTACATGTTTTCTTTCCTCTTATCCCGACTCTCTAACAGCTGAACTACATAAATGCCAAATAGCGACATGACTTCCTAAACAGAAGCTGCCATAAAACAACGCTGCTTCAACCAAGAAACACATATGTAGAGACATGACTGACAGGGCTCAAAAGGCAGGTCTTAGTAAATGACAAGTGTGAAGTTCTTATTGTTGCTCTAGTCGATGGTAGCTCATATTTACACCAAAAAAATCATTCACATTTCAGAACAATTCAGTGTAACTGGCAGCTTGAGAAAGAAAAGGCTTAAAATCCTTTAAAGATGAGGAAGACAGGAGGAGTGCAGAATCCAAAGCATTCTCTCACTTTGGAATATGTTGGCATCTCTTGATTGGGTTTTAAACTGGGTTTTGGAGAAGTAGCAGGAAAAGTTGAAATGATTTTTGTTAAAGAACAAGAGCATGAAGAGAAAGCTGTTTTTCTTTTATATGTTCTAATTACTTATTTATTCAGTGTTAAATAAAAGTCTGAAAAAGCACATTATCTTTTTGTACATATTCATTGTCATTATTATAAGAATATCTAAAGTTATCTAGAAACACAGGGAGGAGATATGTAATGTCAATTCATTGTAAGTGATCAGTATTATGATAATTGCTAATAAAATGCCATGTAATATGTAACTGGAACATTATTGTCTACCAGTTGAAAGTCATATAAGGTATCTTAAGGACATAACATTATTCCACAGATATCATAGAATAAATCAAGGATAAAAATAAACAAAACGACAAATAACAAAAGAGCCAGAACAATAAGAACCACTATTGCTTCTAAGTTAAGTGAATAGTTAACTGTTCAATATTGGGGAAAAAAAATGAAGTCCAATTAAAGAAGGATAAATTCACCATTCTGGGTATAAACGTCTCTACTGAGATTGGGTCCAGTAACTGGGAATAAATCTTTGAGGGTGTTGATTTAGAATTGATGGCGTCAGTCATTTTGTAACAGCAGTACATCTTGGAATTTGTGCAATGATGTCTAATGGAGAGACATTGCTTTATTTTTTAATTCCTTAGAACACGTGTACATGATGATAAACTAAATAAACTGGAAGAAATATCAAAATGCATACAATTTAAACATTTCATAGTAGTTGATAAAATGGGCTTAAAGAGGATAAATACACATTCCTTTATAGGCAGACTGATTAGTTGTCAATTTCATATCTCTGCTTCCCACACACACAGAGCCACATGTACCATGTTAAGTGCAGTCAAAACAGTTCTAACTCATAGCAATCCCATATGAAGTTTCTGAGGATTGGCTGGTGGGTTTGAACCACTGATCTTGTGGTTCCCTGTCCAGTGCTTATCTTACAGTGCCACACAAGGACTCCACTACTTTATATTAGTTTAGCTGTGTATGACCTTGTGACTAAATTTTGCTTACTGAAATGTATGCAGATACGATCTATTGTTCTTGTAGATTATGTCTACCAAAACCTCCATGCTTGATTCTCAAGGTTCTTTACATGTTTTCTAGTTCCAAGTGTAGGACTAACAGACCTTCTGATGTTCTGTAGCTTCACGATGAGGAAACCTTGTTCCCTAACTCCTTGTGGGGAAAGTGCCTGCCCAACAGCTTTATGAAACTGTTACATGAGTGAATAATAAACTTATTTGTGAAGACATTGAAGTTGAAGTGCATAACCAAAACATGTGCTTTCCAGAACAAACTTTTCTTGAATTTATATTGTCAAAGAAATGAAATCTATGATTTATAAGTGGTTTGTAATAGGATTGTTGTTGTTGTTGTTGTTAAGTGCCGTCGAGTCGGTTCCGACCCATAGCGACCCTGTACAGGGTTTCCGAGGGTGTAAATCTTTACGGGAGTAGAAAGCCTCATCTTTCTCCCGCGGAGCGGCTGGTAGTTTCGAACCGCTGACCTTAAGGTTCGCAGCCCGATTCATAACCACTACGCTACCAGAGCTCCTTAAAAAATACCTCTTTCAAGGATTTATACATCTTCCTTATTTTGGAACTACAGGTTTCATTCTCCCTTGCTAGTATCTGAAGTGTTCCTTTCTAGTTTTACTGTTATGACTCTGTTCTGGAGTTTCATCATTGTAGCAAGAGCTTCTTAACTGATGTCTAAAGCCTTTCTGCTAGTTCTCACTGCTACTTCTTGCCATGTACAAACACAAGAATTATCCTGTTCAGAAAACGTCTTCTAATGGCTCCTCGTTGTTGAAAATGAAGGAGAAGTATTGAAGATTCTGAGGTGTGTATGACCCTTAGTCTTACTTTGCTTTGCTGATGAAATATGCTGATTCCTAAAAGTTTATTGTCAATATTTAAAAATTCAGATAGTACAAAAATCCAGATTTCTGGATCCTCTTGACATATCAGTGATCTAATACTGTTGAGCCCTCATTCTGAGCTGGAGCAGCACAGTTTCTCTTTGTTCTTTGCTCAGAGTCTCTGGCTAGTCTCACTTAAGTTACCTGCCTCATTCTTCTGGGCAATTGGGTATGAGAATAGAAGGTAAATTCCAGGAAGACAGTGTTTTGGTTTTGGTTTTTACTGTTGATATTCCTAGTACCTAGAACAGCATAAAATAATCAATGGAATGAGTAAACAGCATAAAATAATCAATGGAACATTATTCTAGTATATTATATTATTATAGTATAAAGGAGCTCTGGTAGCGTAGTGGTTACGAATCGGGCTGTGAACCTTAAGGTCAGCAGTTCGAAACTACCAGCTGTTCGGTGGGAGAAAGATGAGGCTTTCCGCTTCTGTAAAGATTTACAGCCTCAGAAACCCTGTACAGGGTTGCTATGAGTCGGAACCGACTCCACGGCACAATAACAACAACAACAACATTCTAGTATAGTGGTTCAAATTCTTCAAAATACGTCCTCAATCCTTCAAAATTTTAGTAGGATGGCAGTGGGCCTTATAGTTGACCCTGTATAGGGTTTTCATAAAGCTTTATGAAACCAGAAAGCCTCATCTTTCTCCTGCAGAATGGCTGGTAGCTTTGAACTATTGACCTTGAGGTTAGCATCCTGACTCACAACCACTACACTACCAAGGCTCCTTAGCATTTCAGTATGCCTTTCCTACTGGATGTCACATTATAGAAGGAAAAAAAAATTGCTTTTTCTATAAACAGATCATAGAATGCACTGTTCCCTGAAAACGTCGTGCTTTCTGTTGTCTTTAGCATTTGCTTTTGTGGCTTGTTGTTAGCTGCCCTGGAGTCAGCTTATGACTCATGGTGACCCCACGTATGAGGGAAAGGAATGCTGCCTGGTTCGGCAACATCCCCACGTTTAGTTCCACATAGGACCCTGTGATCCATATGGTTTTCATTGTCTGATTTTTGGAAGTAGATTGGCAGGTCTTCTTCCAAGTATATTTTAGTATGGAAACTTACTGTACCATAAAAGCTCAAGTTCTCCAGGTTATTGTCTAATTTCTACCGGTCCTTGCTAAGTTTGGTCCACATTGTTTCTAGTCAGTGACTGTTTTCACCATTCTAGATCATACTGATCTCTATTAGCAAATCAAACAGTCAATGTTGCTAAATAAATGGAATGGTGTAAAAGAACACAATATTATACATACCGGAAGACATAAAAAATATTGCACACTCATCAGTACAGGAGTTAGGATACAATAGAAGAAAAGATAGCTGAGGCAAATTTAAAACTCATTACAGGGAATAAGTTTTTGCTGTTTTAGATAATTATGTATGAAAGGTCAGATTCTAGTTTAACTGGTTCCCGATCATTTCCCAATCACTTCCATAGATTACACACACACACACACACACACACACTGAGGTATAATGCCATACTCTGAATTACTACAGTACTAACTGACATATTTTTGTAACAGGATGGCAGAAAGCCAATGACATCATAAGAAAATAAAGGTAGTAATACTTTTTTTTCAGATAAATTACCTCAAATATAAAAGGTAAGTTTTATAAGAGTCTGAATTTAAATTCATAGAGGTCATATTAATGACAGCTTGAACACTACCGAATCTAAATTTTGACTGCTTGATATTTGATAATATCTGGCTACCTTGATGTGACTGATATTTGCTCTTTCACAAATGTTTTATTTTATTCATCCAGCTTCCAAATCGATATTTGACCTAATGTGAACATGCGTGGGAAGGAATGTTATTATATTGCCTGCTAGATGAGAGCTAAAAAGTGTAGAGAGTTATGGTATATTTTTAAAGGGCACTTCTTTCCACAGAGTACACTAGGAATGTTGTCTTTCTTTAGTCCTGGGGGAGGAATGATGTCTCTAGCTAATTACTGTGTCTTTTTAAAGCCTTTCTTGGCAAATTTCCCTCCCCCTGAGCATCTGTCCCACAAAATGATGCACTTAAGAAATCGAATATAATAGTCTTGCTTTCCCTGAATAAGTAGGTTGCATGAGGCTCTCAGTGACGAGGTTATGGAGGGTCCCGTTCTCAGAGACTAGGGTGACTTGGAATCTGGTCTCTGAGCAGTGAGAAATTAGGTCTTTTCTTCACAATATTTTAATTTCCCTTTATTATTATTGTAAAAATATATGTAACACAACAATTGTCAATTAATTTTTCACATGTTTTTTTACAATTTGGTGATGACAATTACTTTACTAATGATGTGCACATGTGTGATAAAGAAAGGCTGGGATTATTAACACAAAAGTCAGCCCTAGGATGATCTCTAAGGGAAGGCTAAGTAAGGGGAGGATAGGAGAATGAGCTCTTCAATAAATGTAAATATATGGTAACGTTTTGTATCTTGACTTGGAGAGAGGGTCATAGATTTCATTAAAGAAAGGAAGGAAGGAAGGAAGGAAGGAAGGAAGGAAGGAAGGAAGGAAGGAAGGAACTGGCATACTTTAAAAGGATTATGAACAGATAAATGATATAGGATGTTATCAAACTATAATTATTAATCTAATTTTGTGATCTCAGGTTTAAATGTAAACAAAAACAAACAACAAAGTAAAGCAAGTGTTCCGTGATTATAAAACTTACATAGCTTTCTAAGTAATAGCTCTGAAGCGTAAACACTCATGTTATTTTAAAAAAGAAAACCACTTATACTCTCGTTTCTTGTAATCACAAAGATTAAATATTTTCAAAAGAAAAAACAGGAAAATGTAAAATCCCACTGCCCTGTCTAGCAACTGGTAGTGTAGTGGGTTACAGATGGACTGCTAACCACAAGGTCAGCAGTTCCAAACCACCAGTTATTCTGGGGGAGAAAGATGAGGTTTTCTGCTCCCTGAAAGATTTACAGCCTCAGATACTCTATTGAGGGTCACTATAAGGTGGAGCCTATTCCATGGGAGCAGCAGCAGCCCCAGCAACTGTCTCAAAAATACTTTTAAAAAAATGTGCTTTGAAAGCTGGAGGTGAATATGTATACATTTGGAAACACACATGTCACAGATAGAAAAAAAAAAGGATGATGGAAATCTGATGGAATTTACATATTATGTTATTGTTGTTAAGTACTGTTGAATCAGTTCCAACTCAATAGCAATCTAGCATAGTTTCTAAAGAACAACTGTGGTCTAGTGCTTTATCCTACAGTGCCACATCAGGATTCCTTACATACTATATTGAGCTAAAAGATATAGCTCATACGTTAGGTGACAAGCAAACATACTCAAACAATCCCTCAGTTGAGAATTCTTTTGCTCAGCGCTGATAAAAGTCAAAGTGAAAACATTGAGAATTGTTGAATTACATGGAAGTCTCATTTTTAACTACAATTGAAAGTTAAAATTAATTCTGTTGGTCTAATTTTCTATTAAGTCTCTCTATATTTTTATATTTTTAATTTCAGAGTCTTAAGTTCAACTGGTAAATGCTAAATATTTAAAGCAAATATTTTTGAATTGTATTTTGTAACAGTGGTGGTAGATTGGATTAAAATAGATCTTTTTAAAAACACTAGTCTCCTTGGCTTAAAAATACATAGCTTTGATAAGTCACCACAGTAAACATTTAGCATTCTTGGAGCGTATCTCTGCTTTCTGAACAAAGACAACATGTAAGAAAAGTAGAGTGCTTAGTAGTGCATTAGACTGAATGGCTAAAACATGAGGAAGAGAAAAAAGGGAAAACTAGGGCAGTGATACAGACCACAGTAAAAATTTGCCTTCCATGCAGTGTTGGGGTAATCAATTTGCTAGAATAATGGTCCAGGTGAGAAAGACTCGTGTAGCCTCCTAAAAATTTCCTGAAGATTCATGTTGTAGTTCATATAATCTATGCTTGGGCTTGTATAAAGCTTTGAGCTTTATTTTGCTGAATGGATAAAAGCATTGAAATCCTGAGAGATAAAAATAACATGGTTCTAATAAGAATTGATGCATTTGAGTTATGGTGTTGAAGGAGAATATTGAAAATGCCATGGGCTGCCAAAAGAACCAAAAGATCCGTGTTGGAAGAAGTGAAGCCAGAGTGCTCCCTGGAGGCCAGGATGACCAAACTTTGTCTCTCATACTTTGGACTTATTGTCAGGAGGGACCAGTTGCTGGAGAAGGATATCATGTTTGGTAAGGTGGAGGGTGACAGAAAAAGAGGAAGACCCCAAAGGAGATGGATTGGCCAAGTAGCAGCATCTATGGACTCAAGTGTGGCAACAATAGTGACATTGGCCCAGGATTGGGCAGTGTTTCATTCTGCTATGGATAAGGTTGCTATGAGTCAATACCGACTCCATGGTGCCTAACAACAACAACAACAACAACAACAAGTTCATTAACAACCTACAATATGCAGATGATACAACCTTGCTTGCTGAAAGTGAGGATGACTTAAAATATTTACTCATGAAGATCAAAGAGCACAGCCTTCGGTATGGATTGCATCTCAATGTTAAGAAAACAAAAATCCTTACCACTGGATCAATAAACAACATTCTTATCAATGGAGAAAAGATTGAAGTTGTCAAGGACTTCATTCTTCTTGGATCAACTATCAACACTCGCGGTAGCAGCAGTCAAGAGATCAAACGACGTATTGCATTGGGCAAATCTGCTGCACAGGAACTTTTTAAAGTGTTGAAGAGCAGAGATGTCAGCTTGAGGACTAAGGTGCACCTGACCCAAGCCATGGTATTTTCAATAACCTCATATGGATGCGAAAGCTGGACAGTGAATAAGGAAGCTCATAGAAGAATTGATGCCTTTGAGTTGTGGTGTTGGAGGAGAATACTGAAAGTGCCATGGACTGCCAAAAGAACCAATAGAAGTGCAGCCAGAGTGCTCCTTGGAGGCCAAGATGGCTAAACTTCGTCTCTCATACTTTGGACATATTGTCAGGAGGGAACAGTTGCTGGAGAAGGATATCATGCTTGGTAAGATGGAGGGTCAGAGATAAAGAGGAAGACCCCCAACGAGATGGATCAGCCAGGTGGCATCATTGATGGCGTCAAGTATGGCAGCAATAGTGAGGTTGGCCCAGGATCGGACATTGTTTCGTTCTGCTGTGCATGAGGTCGCTATGAGTCGGTTTCGACTCAATGGCACCTGACAACAACAACAAGAGTTTATACAGAGCAGGGTCCAAGGCCCAAAGGACACACTATACTTCTGGCTCTTCTTTCTTGGTGATAGCGGTTCCCTCTTTCTTTGCTCACATGTCTCTCCTTTTATGTCTTGTAAGTTTAAAGGTATTGCATGCTTCATCTTTGGAACTCTCCCATACATTGGATCAGGGTCGTGGTAAAATTAGGGTAATGTATCTGGTAGTGTAATGGTTACGAATCGGGCTGTGAACCTTAAGGTCAGCAGTTCGATACTACCAGCCGCTCCGTGGGAGAAAGATGAGGATTTCTGCTCCCATAAAGATTTACAACCTTGGAAACCCTGTACAGGGTTGCTATGGGTCGGAACCGACTCGATGGCACCTAACAACAACAACAACAACATCTTACCCTTAATCCTCTTACTAGTTTATCACATTAGAT
>NW_006408745.1:1005381-1051609 GCF_000296735.1 Chrysochloris asiatica | reverse complement strand
TACCCTTAATCCTCTTACTAGTTTATCACATTAGATCACATCACTGGGGAACGTTACAACCAAACCACTAAGAATCACGTCCCAGTCAAACTAAAATTTTATTTTATTATATTTTTTGGCGGGGGATGGGAAGGGATCATAATTCAATCCCTTGAAAGCACATGTTTTTCAGAAGCTTGTATATTAAAAAAATATATGTTCTTTAGTAAAAAGAGCATCAAATAATATGAGATTTGGCAGATAAATTTTCCCTTTTCAAATGGCAGAATTTCCATTGATACAAACTTTTACAACATTATGAATTGGAGGTAGGAAAACATTTATGGTAGCATTTAAAATTCATTTTCACAATACCTACAAAGATTATTTTCCATATGTATCATGTTTTTTATATATCACATCCATTTTAATATCACAATTTATAATGATGTGGTTCTTTAAAACATTTTTATTTTACATATAGCTTTTCAGTCATGCTAGCCTCTAATTTGTACAGTCTCTCTCTTCCCTGTATCAATAGATCCTGAAATAACACTAGTTCTCATTAAAGCTTCACATTCCCTTTGGTAGTCAGGATAAATCTCTAATCGAGCTAGAGAAAAAGAGCCAGAGTTCAAAGATGTCATTGGGTCTCAATGTTGGTCTTCCCTGGCTAGCTAAAGGTTCTCAGCCTTCACTAACATCAGTGAAGAGAACTCTCTGGGTCAAATACTCCAATCAGCAGTCAAATAAAGCACATTAAATGGGTCAAAAACCAAAATGAAAGTTTATTACAAGAGAATATAAAGCTTCAATACTTATTCCAGTGTATCACAATTTTAGCAATTGCTCCCCATAAACTCTGGGATGAGTGTATTAGGATATATTGCTGTTGTTTTAAGTGCTGTTGAGTTGGTTATACTAACCTTGGTCTGACATTACTTTTGGTATGATCCAATTTACATATTCTGTAACTTTTTTTTTTTTTTTTTTAAATATTTAACTCTTTCTCCTCCCTTCTACCTCCTCCTCCTCCTACTTCTCCTTTTCCTCTCAACTGGTAGAAAGTTTATCTATGTACATGTGGGGTAAAGTAATCTTAATTATTATTGCAAGATTAATGATTTAAAAGACTCTTCTTTTCTAGCAATTAATAATATTTTTGAGTTTGCAAAATGCTAATGTATTTCCTAAGACCTAGGGAAGACAAAATAAAGCAAGCTTTTATTTTTATTTGGGGCAAAATTCAGTGGAGATGTATATTGCAGATGTCAAATACAATATTTTGCTCTTGATAAGTATGTAGGACTCCCAGGAGCCTGTTGTGTAGGAGGAAAGAATAACAGGCTTAAGTCCCATGATGCAAATGTGAGAAGAGAATTTTGCCCATAATTTTAGCTTAACATTTGGAGAAGGAAGTTTCAATTTAATCTTAGAAAGTGAATTCTGTCTACTCTCTTTGCACAAAACAACAGTACCATTATGAATTACACTCAGCTTCATAATATTCACACTAAAGTTTGTTGTTTTTAATATGCCAACATTTGAATTTTGCACAGCTGATGTGATAGTTGACACCCTTTAAAAGCTGAAATGTGGTCATTATTCATAGACGTATAATTTATTTGAAAGTTTACCATCAACTTATATCAGAGTGGACGTGACAGGATGAATTGATTGAATTGTACATTTCTCCTGGATAAAAGAAAGGTAAAATATTAACACAATCTTTTGTCCTTGTGTTTCTTGAAAAAACAATATCAAACTACTTCAGTAAATGACCTGGAATTTATTCATTCAAGAATGATACTAGAAAGGATTTGATCTTTACTGTCATGGTTTCTGATATCAGAGTGTTCAATGAAAGCATTCCTTTGTAAATCAGCAGCCCATCTTCTATCCATGGTATTTAAATGAGTCAAATGACTTGTTTGCGATACGTTTAATATTTTGTGAATCCTGCCTCCTAATACACTTCAAGTACTTTATAATTATATTCCTTGAAAACAGATGCTTTTAATATTCAGCTTGAGTGTTTCATAAGCTACACAAATATTTTGTTTGTGGTATTTTCTGGTGCTTACAGCCAAATATGCTAGTCAACTTTTCAGAAGATCATTTCATTATCTAGAGATCTGATACAATTCAGTTTCTGAAGATTTCATCTTTTCACCCCTTACCCCCATAGAATTCATTAACTTTATAATATGTTCTTTTATAAAACACTGGGTCTCATTGTTTTAATTCTTTGAATAACTTGTGATAAGATATTCTAGATTAAAAACAAAGACAAAAAAAAGTTAAGTCCATTCCAACTCCTAGTGATCCTATAGTACAGATCCAAACTGCCCTACTACTGTTCTGATTTTCCAAGGGTGTAAGCTTTAAGTAAGCAGACTGCCACGGCTTGTTCCCACAGAGAGGCTTGTGGGTTCAAACTGCTGACCTTTTGGTTAACAGCTGAGAGCTTACCCATTGTGCAACCAGGGGTCCTTGCTTGTCAGATACTGACGAGCAATTTCATAAATTGATAATGTGATTCATATCTAGTTTCTCCCTTCCTTCTGTTGTTGGACTGAAGAGTTTTCCTCAAGCCTTCTAAGGAAGAGTTTAGCCCCAATTAAAACCACTCAGTTTTGCAGCACTTAAACCCCACACGATGGTTTGAAAAAACACCCCTAATTTGAAGCTGTTAATACAACTGTAATTTTATTTCTTGAACATTGCCTGTTGTAGGGTACTGCCAATCTCTGAAAACAAACCAGTAATAGCACCATTTGAAAACCACCCAGGGTCAATTGTCCTCTTTTCTTTTTTCTAAATAACCTATTAAAAGACCCTTAGCAGCTCTAACAATAACTAAAGACCTAGCAGTGCCTATTATGCCTGGGCAGTGGTAGTGGCGGCACAGCACCAGTCCCAGAAATCCTCCAAACCCATAGTCTAGCAATTTTCCATGCCCAGGGTAGTCAATCTAAGAAATAGATTGGCTGTTCTGTTGAGGAGGAAATGTAAAGTTTTTATATCCTTGATTTCTCAGGAAACAAAACTTTAAAAACCCTTTCTATCTCATACCAAAGCCTTATAGTTTTCAGATTTGCTATCTGGAATATTTTTGGCCTTACAGAAGATGTACTGTGTGACCATGTGCTGAAATTGAACTGAGAGTGAGTTGTGCAAACTTGGAAAAATACTGAAATGAAATATATACATTTTTATACTCACTTAGAAGTAGAGAGTTACCACACAGTATAGATTTTTTTTTGAAGCTTAAAACAGTAATGCTACTAGACTTAAAATAATAAAGTTAACTCTTTGCTCCCCTTCCTGAACTGATGCCACGATCTAATTATCTCTCATTATTTATATATTTGAGTATCAGGTTTTACTTGCTGATTTTTGTGGAGTGTGCTTTTTTGGTGTATGTGTAAAGGTCGTTCATTCATGTCAAAATCTCATAGACATTATTAATATCCTCATGAAAGGAAAAAGGGAATGGCCTGGCTTGTGTATCTTTTAGAAAACTTTATTACAAGGCACACAGTAGCTATTAAATGAAAGAGTTAACAATAAACTAGATTAATTAATTATGTAAAGCCTAGGTTTTGTATATTCTTGGTTGGGCATATAATTCTATATATTAGTTATTCTTGATATACATTCTAATGTTAACAACTTTCATTTAGTTCATTATTACAGAAATTGTATGTTTAGAATGGTTGGACTATGCATTCTTCTATTTAATCAAGTATTCTGAGTAAGAAAGAGTTTTTGTGAATAGCACTCATAGATGAAAAATTTTCAAGGAATTTCTTCTTAGGACATTTATTTCAATGGCAAAACTAAATTGAAAAAAAAAAATTAAATATCTCCTTGATGATTCAAGAGTTTACTTTGGATCATAGGTTAGTCAAATAGCTAAAAGTATGAAATATCTGCTGATAAAGATTGTTATATTAAAAAATAACAGGTAAATAAGCATCTAATCAATTATATGTCATAGTTTAAAAATCTATTAAGTTACATAGAAGAGAAAACATGCAAAGTAATGTGCCCATATATTTGTATTTATGGATAGATCTAGTCTGAAGGGTATTAGGGATATCAAATTGATAATCATCTGTAAGATTATTTTTGTGTAAACAAGTAGCCAAAATTTGGAAGTTTCCCTTGTGGACAATAAATCTTACTCTAAAATGTTGTTCATCATCCCTCCCTTTACAACACAGACTTACCTACAAATTTTGTTTCATGCAAGGATGGAAAAAATACAATTTTCTAGTTACCACTTTTCTAGAGATAGACAGTAGTTGCTCTCACTATTCAAGCCTAGAAACTTTTCCATATAAATGTAGACATGTCCATTGAGTCTAGAGGCTCTCTAAATTGGTTTATCTTCTGGGAATGGAAGCGCCTGGATCCTCTACCATCTACATTCAAATGATCCTGAATTTCTTGACCGACAAAGGAGACTCAAGATGACTTGAGAAGTTGTCCAACAGAGCTACAAATGATCTTCGATATATTTTCTTGACTATCTACCTTACTTCTATGGGAACTTTTTATGAATGAAACTCTCCCAGGGATTACTATCTCTGAAAGTGAAAATAACAGGAGAGGTATTATAAAGCAGACAGACACAGATATTATCTATAACATTGGCAGGGGAAGTCAAGGTTTTCCTTTTTTAAAGCCAAGAGTGGGGATGGATGTGTAATCTCATTCTGTCAAAAATGCTGAAGATTTTCATACATCACTGTGTTTCAAAATAAATTACGTGCATAGTAGTGCTACATTAAACCAACATCCCTCACTGAAACGTTTCTTCATCGAGTTGAGAAGCTTTTATATCTCCTGAAATAAGAAACACATTTAACTTGGTTTCTGTGATCATCTTGAAAATAATACTCTCTTGTTTTGGCATAAAGTAGAAACATATATTTTTAATCAAGAAGTATGCTTTTCATTGAAAGAGGGGCGAGCCGGCACCTCGCGCTGACTTTAAAGCGGTTTGGTAGAGTTGTGGAGGGCGGGCATGGCCGACTTCACCCACAGCTCAACATGCTCACTGCTGACATCAGGGCTGGCTTCAGATGACTATGAGAGAGTGAGGTTTCACTCACTTCTGTCAAGTCTCCTCTCCCCACCTCAGGATGAAAAAGAGAAATGTCATTTCTTTTAAGCTTGGATGCCATGTTCAGACATCCCACAAGCTTTATTTTTGACTTTACCTCCTGCACTGCTAATGGGAAATTGCCAGTAGTTGTTGCCTCTCCTTCTTACCCCATCGAATTTTATTTTTTTAGCTAAATATGTACAAAAAAGTTTTATTGAATTGGGCCAAGTCACAGCTCAGTATTCCCTGATACTATGCAAAGTGCAGTGCAGTAAAAATAGCACTGAAAATCTGAAATCACTGAATGCACCCATTTCTGTAGTTAAATACTGTAAAAGATACGAGGGAATTTACAGTATGCTTTAAGGGGGGTGCAAAACACCTCCTCTCAGTCTAATAAAATTTGTTAGCTCGGGGTCACTTCCTAATAGGTGCGATTTCCTCTATTTTAATAAAGGCATTTTAATACCTGAAATCTATGCCACATACCATTGTCATTTTTTCCACTGACTGGCTCAACTAAATGCTGGTGGGGGCCAGACACTCTTCAAACACTGCTGCTTAATGCCAAACACAACTAACATGCATATGGAAGAAGCCAGGGAAAGCGGCAACTTGTCTAATTATAGCCTACGGCTCCCAGTCCGGAGAGCGCACAGGAACTTCTAGGGTGGACAGGGTCAGGAAGCTCCTCGACCACGGATCCCTGAATTGGCAGCTATCCTTTCCCACCCCAGCAACACACAGTCATTTTTTGCCTGCCAAATCCTTGTCCAACCTCTATTCAAATCTATTTATACTCGTCTTTCCTATTTCTGGGCTCAGATGTTAGCCCATACGGTGTGTTGACCGGCACTAAATGTTACTGTGAGAGCCCATCGTTTGCCAGCCTTCCTTGGTTGCTGACAGCAGGGAGACAAAAGTTCTAAATATTCGATGGACATGAATCTTCTTAGTACAATGCTGGCCTCAAAGTGGTGGCGGTGATTGAGGGACACAACGTAAAAGCACCAAGTCTCCTGAAGATGAAACATTTAAGAGGTTATGAGTTTATCCCAGTTGAACAATGGTGGGTTCCCAGTCCTGGTTCTGCAAGAATCACCTGGTGGATTTTTCAGTGGTTCTGGGTCTGCCAGCAGAGATTCTAACTCAAACTGAGATGGTCCTAGGAATCTAACAAACAGCACACATATTTGTGATGCAGGTAGTTGGAGATCCCCACTTTGAAAAATTATCACAGTTCTACCCTTTTCACCCCAAAATGCTAGGCTACCTTTCAATAGGAAGGAAATTAACAAGTTGATTTAAACACCTTCGTGATAGAGTGCTGCTTTGATTCAGATTTATTTAAAGCTTTGAAATAGTGAATTTTATTTATTTAAAAATTTGAGGTAGAATAACCTTTTCTGAGTTCAATTTTAACAAGGCATGCTATTTGAAGATTGTGGTCCTCAGTTTGTGAGGTCTGGGCATAAAAAGAAAATAAAAGCCTACAAGTTAGACCTTCTTATGTAAAACTAGACCTCATTCTTTTTAAGAGGTGTGACCTTAGATCATTAAAAATTTTTTTCTGAAAAGAAAAAACCTGGGATAGATAGCTTTCTTGATAAAATGTACAGTTGAAATTGTAAGCAGCTTACATGGTGCACTCTCCTTTACGCTGTTTTAAAGGGAGTACTTAAATGAAAAGGAATGTTTTAAAGTTAACTGAGTTCTATGTTAGAACAGACTAAGCAATCCCCAGGGCATATAGCTTTTGATGTATTATTTGCTTCACTATTTATGGATAACTTAAGAAAACATTGCCACCTTCTCTTTTTGAGAGAGTGAGGTAGGTGAGAGGTCCTGTCTTGTACCACCATAGGACAAAAGACATAGTACATTTCAATAAAAATAAATAAGCAACTTTTATTCATATAGTCCTGTCAAGGAGAGTGAGCTCTTTGTTCCAGCCCACAGAGTTTGTGGATTTGATTTTTTAGGGTAGGAAAGAACAAAAGTAAATACCTAAAAAGGAGGAGGTAATGTTGATTGGAATGAGACGATGTGTGTGGATGTGAGCAAATCAAACAATACTGGCAAATATGAAAGAAGAGCTTGTGTTTGGATCAACGGCTCAAACTAATAATTGCTTTGGAAACTTTTGTGATTATGAAAAACTGAGTACAGTTAATTTAAACTGTTTCTTTCAAAAAAAGCATCAGCATTATTGCAGGAATAAATTCTGAATTATCCTTTTAGGATATATGCAAAATGTTATGCAGTTTTTATGTCCCTGGAAATTACAGACAAATCTTTTCTAGATACACAGTACTCAAGGGGCTATAACCAACTCATAACTCTCTGTAAAGTACAATTCATACATAAAGTACAACTTGATGACAGTGGATTCTTGGCATACCTGTTGGATTTGCAAAACAGTCTATCAATAAATATTACCTTTGTGTGGTGAAATTTGGTCAGAGACCAAGTTGCATGTAGATAAATAAATCTGTTAGGAAACAACCAACTTATTCTCATACTTTGTACATATTGTCAGGAGGGAACAGTTGCTGGAGAAAGATGTCATGCTGGGTAAGATGGAGGGTCAGAGAAAAAGAGGAAGACCCCCAACGAGATGGATCAGCCAGGTGGCATCATTGATGGCGTCAAGTGTGGCAGCAATAGTGAGGTTGGCCCAGGATCGGACATTGTTTCGTTCTGCTGTGCATGGGGTAGCTATGAGTTGGTTCCGACTCGATGGCACCTTACAACAACAACAACAATTGGTAATTCTAATACTGAATCCTTTTTTTTTTTTTTACTAATATGGTAATACTGACTGGAATCATCAAGATGCAGTTTTTGAGTATCTTTGCTAACTGGGATGTGTGGAAATAAGTGAAAATAAATGACCTCCAGACTTCTTGGTAGTTTCTAAGCAAACTTTTGGATGGTACACTGTTTAAAATGATGAACTTTTTTTTTATACTTCACTAGAATACAAAATCAAACATGTACTGTCAGTCCATACTAAAGGCAATGCACATATGATTGCTAAGAGGTGTGTCCACCCATTTGGATGTGTCAATGAAATTTATAGTGCATAGGGAGTTTATGAAGTTGGCAGCTCCTAGTCATTTCTATGATCTTGTATATGGTACCTGGTATGCTCACAATAATGATCTCATTGTGCAATTTACTCTAACAGAATTCAGCTATGGGCTATCACAGATATATAAAATATTTAAAGATGCCCGCTTTCCCCTCCATTTAGTGTGTATTATACGATAGTTGGATACTCTACTAAAAGCATATCTTACTGCCTTCATAAAGAGTTCTGGAAAGAAAGCAAAAGACATTTAAAGCATCAAAGAGGCTGATGAATAGGGATGCCAGGATATTCAAATACATTTAGAGACAGTATTGTCAAGCTTGTTTTCTGAGCCATGATACTAAAGATAGTAGGATCCAGCAAAGAAAAGAACTCTGTAGAAATGCAAATCTCTTCAATGTTGAATCTATTAATCCATTGCACACTTTCTTCTGAATCATACTTACTCAGATGTACAGGCAACAAAAAGTATTTAGAACATTTGCATAATTTCAAGCACCCAGTTCATAAATTATTTATTGGTTGTGGTCAAATGAATGTTAGCTATTTCACAATTATCTTTTGTGCAAAAGGTTGCATGGTTTACAAAAATATTTCAATGGCAATTGAATATCTGTACTTTGCTTAAACAGTACAAAAATAAATGGCTTTTAATTATGTAGCACTGATGTACATTTCTCATGTTCAAAACTTCTGAGATAAATTACACTTAATTTGTAGATTTATTTTAAATGAACATCAGATATTTACAGTTTAAAAAACCCAACACACCCAACAACAACCATAACAAAAACCATGACTGCACTCTAAGATTAGGCCAAAGCATTAACAAAAAACATATCAATGGATGATATAAATAATCAAACTGTTACTTGCCTTAGAATTTAATTATAAAATCATAAAACTTTAGAAAATCATGACACGTAGAATTTCATTGTCTTTTCCAAGATTAAAGACACAGGCCTATAACTATGGTGACTGAATTCCTAATCCAAACCATTTTCCTATGCCACATTGACTCTATGGAAAAAACCTATGGGAATTGAACAATTTTATTAATTTAAATGATAATGAATAAACTCTTGGAAAAGCTTGAAGACAAACACAACCACATCAAAAGTAACTTGATAAATCATGAAGAAGGTCAATCCAATTGGGTAAGGGAGTAGGTGGTATAGCTTAAAGTTAATGAAATACAGCTTATATATCTCCATGGTTTCAGAGAAAGACCGTAATTTAAAATCCAAGCCCAAATGAGTAATTTAAAGGATATAATCTACATTATTAGGAAGCATTTTTATTTTCATTCACCACTTTGTTGGAAATTTATAGGTAATGGTAGTGCAGTGGGTTAATCATTGAACTAACTTCTAGGTCAACAGTTCAAACCCACCAGCTGTTCCATGGGAGAGACTGTCTAATATCAAAAGATTTAGTCTTTGAAACTCTATGGAACAGTTCTATTCTGCTTTATAAGGTCACCATGAGTTGGAATTGACTTGACAGTAGTGAGTTTGGGGTTTTAGTTTTTGTAAATATGCCTTAAAGTTAAGATCTATCATACTGAAAGAAGGAGAGATGACAGTTTCTTTTGGTCGTACAACAGACATTAAAGATGCAAAATATATAGATCTGAGTATCATAGTTTTAATATCATTGGTTAATATCACCTTCTGAGAGAAAATGAACAACTCTAAAAATTTCAATAATTGAGTAATAAACATTTATTTCACTCTAATGTATTTGCCCTGGTAGTATAGTGGATTGTGGATTGCTAACCTCAAGGTCAGCAGTTTGAATATACCAATGGCTCTGCAGCAGAAAGATGAGGTTTATGGCTCCCATAAAGATTTATAGCCTCAGAAGCGCTACACAGGGTTCCTATGAGTCAGAACCAACTCCAAGGCACACAAACCACAACCACCAGTGTATCTGCATGTCAGTTGGAGGAGGTCTGCTCGATGTATTTCATTCTGGAACAAGGCTAGGACTAGGGTGACACAAGTTAGGCTATGCTTCTAGGGAAGAAAAATGTAAAAAAGAATTCTTTCTCAGAGTTATGCAAATGCAGGAAAATATTTACACAACCTTGAGAGTGCCTGGCTCCTTAAATTTGTGCCGTATGCATCTTATTTCCTGGGCCTGGTCTAGAACCAAGCTGAAGAGTGATAGCTATCTGTGAAATGTTATGGCAGAAGACAGAAACTGTTATCGAGATATATAGAAACGCATGATGCCTCTGAAGGCCTGAGCTAGAACTAGCACTGACACTTGCACCATATTTACTTGAGGAAAGCAAGACAAATGAATAAGCCCCAAAGTGATAAAGTGGGGAAGCTTGACAGGAAATTTATACAGTGGTGTGTGTGTGACAAACTGCATCAAAATGTAAGGATTTACAAGAGAAAGGGGGGTGGAAGAACAAGAAGATAGGGAAACACTTAGGTAGGTTTGCACGGGCTAAATGGGATAGAAGTAAAGAGTAAAGTAGACTTACTTGGATCAACAGGGCTCTATAATACAGGATTGAGACATAGTCTGAAAGGGTAAAAGAGAGGAAATAATGTTAAGGTGCTTGACTGTCTTGTGGATATTTGTTTCACTTGCCTACTATTGTAAAATAGACATTTGAGTAGGATAGAAAGGAATATTGGGAACTATGTTTACAGAAAACTTGTAAGTCTGTCTTCAGCCTATAACTGATTGGAATACCTAAAGGGAATTCTAGAATTTTCCCAGTTGAAATAGTCTTTTTGTCAAGTCTTTGTAGAATATGGGCCCTTGATAAGAAAGAAAAGAGGAAGTGTTGGTTGGTCTGAAGTTTGGAGAGACTTGGACACTGACTTAGCCACTGGGGGCTAAAGTTGAGAGTGAAGTGTCCAGTTGATATGAAGTGGGGGGAGGCATGCAAGAATGCCCAAACTTGCAGAGGAGTGCACAGATTTGATAGGAATGGGCAACTTAGACATTGGCTAGCTAAAAAGTGGGGGTGGAGTAATAAAGACATGGAGTTGCTGGCTTACCAGTTTTCAAGAGGGAATTTAGTTTCAGAGTGAAGGGAGGTAGCTAGATTCCCTTGTGAATAGTTTTCATCTTGTCTAGATGGGTCTGATGAAAGCAGATGGGGATAGGATTCTTTTGATTCAGTAGTGAGTAATTGCTATCATGACTAATTGAGATGTCACAACTGTAAAGGTAGAAGATGTGTAAACATTCCAAGAACAGAGGACCCTAGGCCTATCAGGAGGGAAGAGAATGGAGCGGAACATGGTACCCTAACCAGAGAAGCAGTGACACCAGAGATGGAGCCAGAGGTTATGGAATGGAGAGATAGAACAGCTGAGAACTCTAGACTCAGGAAAGAGAAAGGCTTTGTGCTGGTGGGCAGGAGGCTAGCTTGCAAAATATTCTCTTTGGTTGTTTACATGATTCTATATTCCTGCATGTTTTTGTTTACATCAAAAAAAAAAAAAAAAAAGAGGGAATAGAGATCAATTGTGTTAACCGGTGGTTCAGGGTGGTGATTGTAATCATTGCATTCAAACAAAATACAATTGGTTGAGTGCAAACCGATGTTCTCCCATGTAAACTATCACTCAATTCACAATAAAAGCTTTTCAAAAAATATAAATAAGGATTCACAAAGTTTAGAATACTGTGCTTGACTGGGCTCAGTGGGAAAGTTTTTCTGTTCCATGTGATGTAGTTGAATCATGTATAGGGTCGAACTCACCTGGGCACTCAGTAAGATTAGATGTCCAAAGAAAGTCTCTCATTTTCCAGGATCTTTTGCCATGTGGTATGTGTGTAAGTGCCATCGAGTCAGTTCTGACTCATAGCAACACTGCAGAGGGCTTCCAAGGAGCGGCTAGTCGGTTTGAATCACCGACCTGTGTGGTCAGCATTCCACCACTTATCCTACACCACCACACCATTTCATAATTCAATGGGTAGTTTAGCCTGAGCTTCTTTGCAGTATGGCAGCTGGCTTCCAAAAGGAAAGCTTCCAAGAGATTAAGCATTGAAATTTAATAATCTTCTGCTCACCTCACACTTGGTCAAAATAAGTCCCATGACCAAGATAAGCATAAATGGAGTTGTGGTACATTGATTATCTGTAGAAACCATTCCCCCAATTAATTGCTTTATTTTCAGAAGGATGCATATCCTTCTAGTATTGTGCTATTGTTTTTATTGTTATGTTGTTGTTAAGTGCTGTTGAGTAGATTCTGACGCATAGTAATCCTGTATAGCATTTCTGAGAAGCATTACCAACTGACCATGCAGTCCAATTTCATTATCCCACAGCACAATTATTAGATACTATTAAATCAGGTGCCATCAAGTCAGTTCCCACTAAAAGAGTCACTTGTTGTTGTTGTTGTTGTCAGGTGCCATCAAGTCAGAACTGACTCATAGTGACCCCATGCACAGCAGAATGAAACAATGTCCAATCCTGGGCCAACCTCATGACCACTGCCAAACTTGAGTCCATCAATGATGCCACCTGGCCGATCCATCTTGTTTGGGGTCTTCCTCTTTTTCTCTGACCCTCCATCTTACCCAGCATGACATCCTTCTCCAGCGACTGTTCCCTACTGATAATATGTCCAAAGTATGAGAGCAAAGAGTCACTATGTACCATAAAATAGCATACTGCCCAGCCTGGCACCATCCCCACAACTATTGCCATGTGTGAGTGTATTGTTGAGCCATTGTTTCAATCTGTCTCATAAAGTGTCTTCCTTGGTTTCTTGCTGACATTCTACTTTACAAGTGTGATGTCCTTTTCCAGTGATTGTTTGATAACATGCCCCAAACTGAAGTCTTTCTAGTTTCTAAGGAGTGTTCTGGCTGTACTTCTTCCAATTCCATGGTATATTGAATATTCTTGATCAAAGCCATAATTTAAAGGCATCTTTTTGCTCCTAGGAAACTCTATACAGGATCACTATGGGTGGCAACTGACTCGATGACACTTAACAACAACAACAAATTTCTTCTCTGGTCTTTCTTATTCAGTGTCTAGCTGCCACAAGCATATCTTGTTGTTGTTAAGTACCCCTCAGTCGGTTCCAACTCATAGTAACCCTGTATAAGATTTGTAAGGAGCTGATGGCAGAATTGAACTACCAACCTTGCAGTTAGCAGTTAGTGCTTATCCTATAGCTAGCTCCACATCAGGACAAACATATGAGGTGATTGAATATATCACAGTTTGGGTCAGGCACACCTTTGTTTTCAAAGTGATATCTTTGCTGTTTAATACTTAAAAGAGATCTTTTACAGGAGATTTGCTGACTACGTTTACTATCACCTGTCTTTTAAATACTTTAAGTGCTTTCTTATGGTAAATAGCAACTTGAACAAAGATATAGTTTCCATTTCCCTTAAAGTATGTGTCATATAAAATATAATCAAATAAGTGAAAGGTAGAAATGTCATCACAGTTCTAAAATTTGCTGTCAATACTTCACACCTGTGTGGGAAGCAGATCGACATCTAAGCAACAGCTTGATAACATTCCAAACTGTAACCCCTAATTTAACTCACCTTTTGAGTTATCAGTGAAACTCCATTGCGACTCATGCAATCTATTGGCAAGGAGCCTGACAACAAAATGCATGTTTAAAATGCAAAGTAGAGAGAGAAATACTATGTTATTTGGCACAAATATTATGATCCACCTGTGCAGAAGGAATGTTCTGTTCCACTTTGCAAGTTATGTATGATCTATTAACTGTTCTTGGCTTCGTCCTATAAATTATGTGGCAAACCCTTAGTGAAAGGAATAACAGTAAAGTCCTGGTATGGAAGTGTAAGATAATCACTGGATGGCTAAATAGAAGTTGATGATTCAAACCCACCAGCCACTCCCCAGAATCCCTACACAGGGTTGCTATGATGAAATACCCAATATAGTAGAATAAGTTAATTAAATTACAATATAAATTGGTAACATCCACATGTTCTCAATATTAAGAGTCTAACACAATCTATGATATTTATGTAGAAAATTCTATAGATCATGCAGCTTATAACAAAAGCCTAAAACTGATTTGGGTATTTTTGGTACTTAAAATAGAGAAAGTCCATACTATACAAGAATTAATGAATGTAAGCAGTTGAGAATTTAGTCTGTCTCTTTGTAAATGAATCAGGAGGCTTCACTATAAATACAGAATGAGAAAATGGTAGCCATTAAACTTTTATGAGACTGATTATTTTAAACAGCTTGGAATGTTAAAACCATTCAGTTGAGACTGTGAACATCATGTAAATCTTATGTGGTTGTTGTTAGGTGCTGGCAAGTCAGTTCCAATTCATAGTGACCCTATTTACAACAGAATGGACTATTGCTTGGCCCTGTGCCATCTTTATAATCATAGCTATGCTTGAGCCCGTTGATGTAGGCACTGTGTCAATCCATCACATTGAACATCTTCATTTTGTGCTGACCCTTTTTTATCAAGCATGATGTCCTTCTCCAGGACTGTTCTCTTCTGATAATGTGTCCAAAATGTATAAGTCTTTTATAGTAATAATTCTTTCATTAAATGTGGTTGGAATGCTTTGTTTTCTTTTACTGCTAGCTGTTTTTAGGTGCTGTTGAGTTGGTTCTAACTCAAACTAGCCTATGCACAACAGAACAAAACCCTGCATGGTCTACCACCATGCTCACAATTTTTGTTATGTTTGAGTTCACTGTTGCTGCCTCTGTGTCAGTCTGTCTCATTGGGACTCTTCCTCTTTCTTGCTGGCCACCTACTGTCTGTTGTTGTTTTTGTGTGCCATTGAGTTGGTTCTGACTCATATCGACCTGTATAGGGTTTCCATGAATGACTGGTGAGTTTGAACTGATGACTTTGTGGATACCAGTCCAGTGCTTACCTTACAATACCACCCCAGGGCTCCTACTGCCAGTTTAAGTGCCATTGAGTAGGTTCTGACCCATAGCGACTCTTTATAGGGTTTCTAAGGAATAGTTGGTATGCTTGAACCACTGACCTTGCAGTTCAAACCAACTTTTCAGTCCAGCACATTAACCCACAGAACCACACCGGAACTTTTACATTAATCCATTAAAGGTAATCTAAAACATTTGATATATTGGAAGGTTTTATGTGGCAAAAACTGTCAAACACTCAATTACTGATTGAAACACCAAGAATCACTTTGGAAGACAGGCTTCTAAAAAGTTACAGTCTATGGAATGCAGTTCTATTCCTTAGACTTTATCAGTGAGTTGGAATTGACTGGACAACACTGATTATTTTATATGTACATGTGATTATATTGAACAAATGAGTGCTGGAGATTCAGCCGATACATACCAAATACTCTAGTTATAGACGTTGTAGTGGTTGTGTGAACATGGTCAGATGATCAAATTATACAAAGTTGTTATGTGTTGAGTCAGTTATTATTCACATTGATGGCATAGAACAAAATAGCTCTGTTGCGTTTCCCAGGCTGTAATTGTTACAGGTGCAGATTGTTAGGTCATTGTACCAAGGTGTCATTTTGATACATAAGAAAAGAGGTTATGTGATTTAATAACATTTTAAAAATATGATTCAAACTAAATCTATATTTTCCTTCCTTCCTTCATTGCTTCCACCCTTACTTCCATTTGGATGTTGCTTATTGTTTTTTGTTTTATTATTTTTGTTGTATCCTGACTTCAGGAAAAGAAGAAAAAATCATTTTTGATCAGATACTTACAGATAAAACTTGCTGAATTTGGGGAGGGGTACCATCATGAAAACATCTTTCTGTGACATATGGATTAGAAACTTCTCTGCAACCTATGAGGCTTTCAGACTTCAAACCTCATAGATTTTTCCTTGTTCCAGCATTAGCTCATACCATTTCTGACCTCTGTTCCAGAACTCACTGTTAAGAGGATTCAGTCTCTGATCACACAGATATACTGATCATGACTGAGATCTTGCTCTCATCTTGTGTGTGTGTGTGTGAGTGTGTGTTGTGATATCTGGTTTGTCTCTTGAATTTCTGAGTTGTTTTCATTACTATGTCATACAGATTCCATGGGCCAACACATTTCATGTAGTCTATCTGTGGTCTTGTGGGTTAATGCGCTGGACTGAAAAGTCAGTTTGAACCACAATGTCAGCTGTTCAAGCTTACCCGAGCTGCTCCTCGGAAACCCTACACAGGGTCGCTTTGGGTTGGAACCTATTCAATGGCACTTAACAACAACAATGTACTTCATTATTTTCTTCTACAAAGTACCAGCAAATATCTGACATTTTACATAGAAAAGATAGTGACAAATGAAAAAATGCTAGGACTAATATGACCAATTGAACAATGTGATTTCTATAACTGATGTTTAAAGACATGACATCTATTAACTTTGTCTATATTAATCTGAAATTTTAAAACATTATAATTCATTGATTTTTTTTTTCCAGAAAAGAATTGACTGAGTCTTCCCAAAATGCCACATTCAGTTCTAAATCTTGTGGCTTTAAATGGCATTATACCCATGTTATGGTTTCTGAACCAAAGAATTTCTCTTTTCTGTTAACCTCTTGAGGTCACAGTAGTTTGAAGTTTAAGCAGCAATTCTGTTCAAAGAGTAACTCACAGCAGGGTGTGTGCAATAAGGGCATTTGTGATTCTAGTCTTCATATATATTCCACTTTATTTTTTGGAAAATTTGACTCTGAGGCTACTACAAAGGAAACACGGTTAAAACACATCATTTTCTATATCTTCCTGTTCCAAAGCCTTATATATTGACTTTGGAGATGCATTCCTAGAATTTTCATTGCACAAACTCTATTTAAAAAAAAATGCCCAGTGGATGTGTTCTTCCATTTACCCTGGAAAAGAGGTTCAGAGTTCACCATCTGGAGAGAGCTTGAAGATGATGTGCCCTGCAAACCATGGATTTCCCCTTCTACTTGGACACTTTCAATATATTGTATGTTGCAGAGTGGAGTTAAGAGCCATGAAGTCTAGATCCAGACTGCTTGGATTTGAGTCCTGTTCCTACTACTTATTAGCTGTGTGAATTAGGGATTAGGGAAATATATATAATTTTTTGCCTCAGTCCTTATTTTTGTTTGTTAAAATCATGTGTACCAGATTATCAAAACGTTCTAGACCAACCATAAATTTAAAAAATGTAAAATGTTTGAATGAATGACATTATTTGGACAGTACAAAACACTGTAGGAGAGGCATTTTAACATGACTCAGAAAGATACTGTTGTCAGGGAGCTTACAGAAAAGTAGGAGGATGCCATGTACATCAGTTACCATAATATAAAGGCAAATTTATAAGTGTCTTAAGAAAGGATTCTATTTTAACCTCTGTGTGTATATGTGTATATGTTTGCATGTGTGAGACAGAGAGAAAGAGAGAGCAAAAGAAATTTCTTCTGACTGAGGTGTGAAATTTGGGGGAGGAAATGGCATTTAAAACAGTCCTTGAAGGCCGAGTATAATTTAGACACATAGAGACGCCGGTAAAAGAATCTTGTTCAGAGGAAAAAGAAGGAACATGTGAACAATGGCTGAAAATTTGAACTGTGTACTTGGCATAGTTCAGTTTTTGCTGGAGCAAAATATTTTTGAAAGGGAAGTGATGAGAAATAAATGTGACTAGGTAGACTATAGTTAGAAAGCCTGAATGCTAGGTTAAAAGGCTTTTGCTTTGTTTTGTCATTGCCATTAAGATATTAATATTTAAAATAATTAATCAAGTTCTGTGTAAGACATAGAAATGAACATGAAAATCTTTGCTCTTCATAATCCCACCCTCAAGAATAGATCAAAGATATATATTGAGTCATTCTCGGGGCACTGCTCTACCTCAGCATCAGTTAGAGGGTAGCAGTCCAGAGCAATGTCAGCTGCTTTCATAATGCTGGGGAGAGAGGTAGTTTTTATAATAGCCCTGTACCTAAGGTTTATTGCTTATTCCTGGCCCTCTAAGGAGCTCTGGTAGCGTAGTGGTTACAAATCGGGCTGTGAACCTTCAGGTCAGCAGTTTGAAACTACCAGCTGTTCCACATGAGAAAGATGAGGCTTTCTGCTCCTGTAAAGATTTACAGCCTCAGAAACCCTGTACAGGGTCTCTATGAGTCAGAACCGACTCCACGGCATATAACAACAACAGCGTGGCTCTCTGGTTAGCTGTATCCTCTTGTGCTTCTGTGATTTCCCTCTCTCATTCTATCTAAATGTGTTGAACCCATGGCATTATCTTGAATCTGGAATTTGTGTTCAATCTGCCATTTACCCTGAAAGTTACATGCTGTCCTGCATTCTTTGTGTCTGATTTACTGTTTTTGAACTGTGTTCAACAATATAACTACTTCACAATTTAAGGGCTGAATTTATGATTGCCAGCCCTTACAGATAAAGACCAAAAGTAGACCTAGTCATTTTGGGGGATAGTTATTTTCTATGAACTTTTGTTAACTCATTTTCCTTTTAAGATCGTTGTAGACTTCCATATCCAGACTCACTGGGATATGGATGGAGGAGGGGAAGAACCCATTAGAAGGTTCTTACAAAAATCCCACTAGAGGAACTTACCTGGATTCTAAACTAAGGTAAAGGGACAAAGATGATGGAGAGGAGGGAACACATGATACAGATAACTGCAGAGGAAATGTGCCAGGACACTTCAACCAAATACACAGAAAAAGAGAAAAGGGGATTTTGAGCTGAAGTAACAGAATGGACAGTGATACTGTTAATAGAATAAGGACAGCAGCAGAAGGTACAGTTTTCAGTGGAAAAAAATCAGGTTTGAACATATTGAGTAATCTGGTGAATAGCCAGATAAAGGTCAATAGGAAGAACTTGGAAATAGGATCTGAAACTTCAAAGACTTCAAAGGGTCATCAAAGTGGAAGTGGAAGTGTATAGTTGAGACTCATTTGAGGTACTAGCTTAAGTTGAGACTAAGTGGTATTTCCAAGGAAGAAAAGTTGGCCAAAGAAGGAGGTATTTGGTGAGCAGGGTAAAGTTAAGGAATAGAATAGGCAAGAATGAGAAAGATAGAGAGATTCAATTATTAAAAAAAAAAATTAGAAGGAGAGCATGTTCAATTTAATTATGACAAAGGGTAAATTGATGCATGATATAAAGCTTTAAAAGGAGCCCTGGTGGAACTCTGGGCTAGGTAATGAACTGCTAGACAAAAAGGTGGACAGTTCAAACATACCAGTGGCTCTACAGGAGAGAAAAGAAGCTGTCTGTTCTTATAAAGATTTACAGTCTCAGAAATTTTAGAGGATTGCTATGGGTCATAGTCGACTTCCAGATATTTTACAAATGCTGATGCGATATATTGCTTTACATTTTATCTTGAGCACCACTTCTCCAAATGTAGATTGCTCCAGGAGAAATTATCCGCTTTCTATTGCTAAGTTAGACTCTGAGGAAAGCTTGTGAACTCTTTCAGGCCATTAAATCACTCAGTGAAGTCCATTAGTAATTCCTTTGGATATCTCCTGTAAAGATATATATGTTGTTAAGTGCCTTTGAGTCGATTCTGATTTATAGCGACCTTGTATAGGGTTTCCAAGGAGCAGCTGGTGAGCTTGAACCGCTGACCTTGAAGTTCAAAGGGACTTTGCAGTCCAGCGCATTAACCCACAGTGCCACACCAAGACTCCAAGGTATAATAATTGCAGTAAAAACGGAATTATTCTTGTCAGAAAAGCAAAGCTTCAGATTATTTATTTTTTTATGTCCTCCTTGGTTGTTGTTGTTGTTGTTAGGTGCCATCGAGTTGATCCTGACCCATAGCAACTCTGTATAGGGTTTCCAAGGAGCAGCTGGTGAGCTTGAACCTCCAACTTTGCAGTTCAAATGCCTTTGCAGTCTGTTGCATTAATCCACAACGCCACACCAGGACTCCTCCTCCTTCATATTCTATTAAAAAGTAAAACATCTCCTGAGCTAAAATTTTCATTGGATAAACTTTGAACTTTGGGGCATATAGAGTTAATTGTGTTACTATGTATATTAAATGTGCATTGTGAAATCTAAGATGGAGCAACCTTATGAAGGTGACAACTGAATCTGCCGTTGTTTCCAGACATATGATTTTTCATGTGAAGTTATTGAGTACTGTGTACATATGTTGTTTTTAAGTGCTGTAGATTCAGTTCCAACCAATAGAGACTCTGTACAGAGTTTCCGAGGAGTGGCTGGTGAGTTTGAACAGCTGACCTTGAGGTTCAAACCAACCTTACAGTTCAGTTGATTATACCACAGCACCACACTGGTACTCGTAGAGCACGTGTGTACATATAGGGCTTACATAAACAATGCCAAGGGTTTTTCAAATTTTAAATGGGAATGGACCTGGGGATCCTTGTTCACAGGTGATTTTTTTATTAAATGTCGTGAATGAAAGAAGCAATCCAAAAATTACATTCAGTTTTTAAAACCATTTTAAAAAATACCTTTTAAAAATCTAAATTTAAACCCACCAATTCTTTAAGATAACAACAAAAGTATAGATCATCTAGGCAATAGTGGTATGTGAATAGAATGTTTTGTTGTTGTTTTTTAAAGGAAAATGAGCAAAGAACGGAAGGAACATGAGCATTCTTCTAAAGACATCCATGTATATTGCATACCTCCTGCCACTACCTTAATTTCCCTTCTGGAGCTAAATAGTCTGAAAGAAAATGTTTTCAAGCAAGATATTTTATTCACTAGTCCCTTTCCCACACTATGTTCTGTTTTAATTTTGAAACTCCTTTGAGTCAGAGCTGGAAATGACTGTAATTAATTTGCATATCTCATGAAAGCGAGGACAAGAAAATTAAAAATGGCCCCACAAAGGGGAATATTTAAATTATCTCTTCTTGGAGGCTCTAAGAGAATTTTAGAGAATGATTAGGGTCAGTTCTTGCTCAGTATTCCTCAGCAGGATGTACGCGGCATTTGTCTTTACTCAAACTTGCCTTTATCATGTTTTAGGTAAACGTCTTCCTAGAAAGACATCTTTAAATAAACTCATAAAGGTTACTTAAGAATTGATAATTTCAATAAATGTCAAAGCTAGATTTCAAGGAACTCCTTACTCTAAGGTGTCCTAAAGCAAATTGTAATTGTACTGACATTTATGTTTATAAAAAGAAAATGAAAACCATATATTTCTATCAGGTCGAATTGTTTAAATTATCTCTAACAAGCTGATACAGTATTTTTTTTTTTTTTTTCTTTCTAATTTTCAATCCCTCTGGTTTGGCACTGTAGGATAAGCACTGGACTGCAAGGTCGATTTGGATCACAAGGTCAGCAGTTCAAACCCACCAGCCACTCCTTAAAAATCCTATAGAGGGTTGCTATGATCCTTTCCTGATATTAATTATAAAGAAAAACTGTACAAAAATAAGTAAAGTCACCATAACAATTTTCATCCAAAGATTCAGGATGCTTAAGATATATTTAAACATTAAGCATTGTTTTATATATTGTTAGTTTTGATGCACAAAAGTCAAAACTCAGCAATATCTAAAGTGATGAAAGAGTCAAAACTCTTTTAAGTAGCATAATTTTGAAAATGTATTTCTATAGACCAAATAGATTATAAAATGATCTATTATATGCTCATGCACATTGGTTTCTGAAAATAATGCTTTGATGATGATGATGACTGTAATAGTAATTATATGATGTTGTTAAGTGCTGTCAAGTGTGTTCTGACTCATAGCGGCCTGCTTAGGATTTCCGAGGAGCTACTGGTAGGTTTGAACTGCCGATCTTTTGGCTTGCAGTCCAGCTCTGTTTCTACAATTTCACACTAGGAGTTCAGTAATTACATGCTGTTGTTTTTAAGTGCTACTGAATTGGTTCTGACTCATAGCGACTCTGAATCAGGCTGCTAACCTCAAGGTCAGCAGTTTGAAACTACCAGCCATTCCGTGGGAGAAGGATGAGGCGTTCTGCTCCCGTAATGGTTTACAACCTCAGAAACGCCGTACAGGGTCTCTATGAGTCAGAACTGACTTCAAGGCACACCACCGCCACCACCATAGAGTTTCTCAGGAGTGACTGGTGAGTTTGAATCACTGGCATTGCGGTTCAAATCAACTTTGCAGCTCAGCACATTAACTATCAGCGCCACACCAGGACTCCTGATAGTGACAACAATATGTCAGGCTCTGTTACAAATGCTTTATATGCACTGACCAATTTAATTATCCTGCTGTTACTGTTCAGTACCAGTTAAGTTAGCTTCTACTCATACAATAACCCAATGCACAACAGAATGAAACATTGTCTGGTCCTGTGCCATCTTCACAATTGTTATGCTGAAGTCCATTGTCCATTGGGTGTCTTCCTCTTTTAAGTTGAGCCTCTACTTTACCAAGCACAATGTTTTTCACTAGGGACTTGTCTCTCCTGATAACATGTCCAAATCAGGAGAGCTGAAGTCTCACAAAATGGGCCTTCTAGGAGCGTTTTGATTGTACTTCTTCCAGAACAGATTTGTTTGTTCTGTTGTCAGTCCACAGTACTCTCGGTGTTCTTCACCAGCACCATAATTCAAATGCACCCATTCTTCTTTGAACTGTATAGGCATATTGATATTATAATTCTATGGACTTTGTAGGCATTTTGATACCCTATCACAGACAACATTGTACTTCAAGATGGATCTTGAAATACTCTTTTTGACAATGAATGTGACACCATTCCTCTTGAGTTGTTGTTCCTGGTATAGTAAACCATGATAGTCCATTTTAGCCCAATAAAGCCTAGGATGTCATCTTTATGTGTTCCATTTCATTTTTGAAGACTTCCAATTTTCCTAGATTCATGCTTCATACAGTTCCTGTTCTGATTATTAATGAATGTTTGCAGGTTTTTCTTCTCGTTTTGAGTTGTATGCCACCATCAAATGAAGGTCCTGAAAGTTTTGCTAATGTGGTTTATATGTAAACCCAGAACGCTGACAGCCCACCTGTGACTTTTTCTAGATCTAAACTAAGTTATGATACATGAATTTTGAGCAAAATGTATTGGCACAAGGGTCAAACTACATCTGGGCATATGTCTCAATATTCATCTAGGAAATTAAAAGTTCAAGTCCAATTCAAATTTAAATTATTTATATTATTAAGTAATTAAAGATGTAATCTATTATTCATAGTGGAAAGGTGTTCATTCATATTACCCTTTTATAAAATTAATTTCTGTATAGAAATATACTTTGTCTTCCTATGCCTAAGAAAAAGTATTACTATAAACGAGTGGTTTCTTTAAGAAAATGTGTTCATTGATTAAGATTTTAAGTCTGCTATTATTTTTTATTTTGATACAAATTCTGGTCTATATAATTTTTAAGTATTGTCTCTTAGGACTCTTAACTTTTTATTTCTAAGAATTCAATATTTTGCTGTTTCTTCCACATAACCACAAGCACCTTGTTAAAAATATGTTCCAAATATTAAAAGATAGACTGTCTTGGAACAATTTCATATCTCACCAGATCGCAAAACAAGTGAGTCCTTGTACCAAGGAACATTCTGTATATGAATGACATTAAAAAGAAAGCATTTACTGAAAAGACAGCCCCACTGAATTTTCAATGCTCAGTATACAGCCCGCTTCAGTGTTAATGGCACTCGGGTGTTCACACAGTTGGAGAAACAGACTTCTGTTCATTTGTTGCTTTCAGTATGGAATCCTTTAAACCAATAAAATTTAAAATGCTTTTTAATATGTCTGGTTTGATAAAATTATCCAAATGAAACTTATTTTGTTATCTAAAATCTATAGTTATTTTCTGACAAAAGTGAGCACAATTTACATTTTAAAAAAGTTCTATGTTTCTAAACTTAACACTAAAACAACAGCCACCAAAATACAGCAGACAGTTTTTTAACTTTTTAAGTTTTCCTGCAATGGTTGGATAGTTATGTTTGGTGTTTGATGACTCCCAAAGGAGTCACACTTAACAACAACAACAAAAGGATCACATACTTCATTGTTGCTGGTGGTTGTTGGTTACGTGCAGGGGAGTTGGTCACAATGCCTAGCGACCCTGTATAGGGGTTTGTGAGGCTGTGGATCTTTATGGGAGCAGAAAGCATTTTATCTTTCATCCTTGGAGTTGCTGGTAGATTTGAACAGCTACGCTTGTGGTTAGTAGCCAATAGTCTAGAAAACCACACATATCCTGAAAGTGATCCTGATAATAATTGATATTTTGCTTCTATTGTATCTTACATTAGCAATATCTAAGTGATATTTCTTCAGGCAGCTTTAGCCACTTGTTGTGTTGCTAAGTGCTGTTGAGTTGGTTCTGACTCATAGCAACCCTATATATAGGGTTTCCCAGAAGCAGCTGGTGAGTTTGAACTGCTTACTTTGAAGGCGAATTAACCCATAGCGCCACACTAGATCTCTGACTTTAACCTCTACCAATGCTCAAAAGGAGTCCTGGTGTGGAGCCTTAAGAAAAAACACTTCATCTCAGGATTGGTTCAAACTCACTATCCACTCCTCCGAAACTTATACAGGATGGCTATGAGTCGGGACCCAACTGACAACACTTAACAAGAACAAGAATGCTCAGAAAGGAGTCCTGGCGTGGCGTTGTAGGGTAAGCACTGGACTGAAAAGTCGGTTTGAGCCACAAGACCAGTGGTTCAAACTCCCCAGCTGCTCTTGGGATACCCTATACAAAGTTGCTAAGAGTCAGTAGGAATTGACTCGACAGCGCTTAACAATGCTCAAAAGAGAGAAATATTTTTTTTGTGTGTGAATAAATATGTAACAGATAGCCGATATGAAAACTTAGATTAGTCATGCTCTATTTATTGGCTACTAATTAATTGGAATGGGAGAAATTCAGGTATTTTCAATAGTAACTATGTTTGAAAGCTTACTACTTGCCTTCACTTATGGTTGTAAGATTCTGAACTCTAATATTCATGCATTCAGTCTTATTTCATAATGCTTTACAATTGTTTTTTATGGTTCATACTCAGGTTATTAGAATTTTTTCAACACAAACTTTATATATTTGTTTGGAAGAAGAAAATAATGTTTTATGTAATATAAAGAAATAGTAAGGTGAAAACAATATGCTTTTATTTTATTTTATTTTTAGCTATATAAGAGATGTATGTGGGAGAAAAACAAGGGTTTATGCTCCTGCAAGGATTTACAGTCTCAGAAACCCTATACAGAGTCACCGAGAGTCAGGGCTGACTTGACAGCACTTAACACAAGATAGACACAGTATTGTCACCATGTCTTGTTAACATTTTTTCCCCTTCATTGTTCTTTATATTGTACATGCAAATATTTTAAGTAACACGTAGGCACTACATGATATGACTATTTCTAATAGCTGTTAATAAATTTCAGAATATTTACTACCCCATTAATACTAATGCAGAATAATAAAAATATAGTTTTCAATATTTCTAAATTGTATCATAATATTAATATTGGACTATCTTATAAGTCCAGTGGCACTCCAATTTCCTTACTTTAGTAGATCTTATAACTTTTCCTCAAATGCACCACGGTTAGGTCTTTATGCAACCCAGTAGGCTAAATATGGGTTTTATTGTTTTTATTTTTTCCGAATATACAATAGGGTTCAATAAATAAAGTTTAAAATTAAGAAAGGTGTGCAACAAGGTTGCATTCTTTCACCATAGTTTTTCAACCTGTATGCTGAGCAAATAATCCGAGAAACTGGGTTCTATGAAGCAAAACATGTCATCAGGATTGGAGGAAGACTCATTAACAACCTGCGATATGCAGATGATACAACTTTGCTTGCTGAAAGTGAAGAGGACTTAAAACATTTACTGATGAAGATCAAAGAGCACAGCCTTTGGTATGAGTTATATCTCAATGTAAAGAAAACAAATATCCTCACCACTGGACAAGTAAACAACATTCTTATCAAAGGAGAAAATATTGAAGTTGTCAAGGACTTCATTCTTGGATCAACTATCAACACTCATGGAAGCAGCAGGCAAGAAATCAAACAACGTATTGCAATAGGCAAATCTGCTGCACAAGACCTTTTTAAAGTGTTGAAGAGCAAAGATGTCATCTTGAGGACTAAGGTGAGCCTGACCCAAGCCGTGGTGTTTTCAATAACCTCACATGCATGAGAAAGCTGGACCGTAATTAAGGAAGACCATAGAAGGAGCTCTGGTAGCGTAGTGGTTACGAATCGGGCTGCGAACCTTAAGGTCAGCGGTTCGAAACTACCAGCTGCTCCGCGGGAGAAAGATGAGGCTTTCTACTCCCGTAAAGATTTACACCCTCGGAAACCCTGTACAGGGTCGCTATGGGTCGGAACCGACTCGACGGCACTTAACAACAACAACAACATAGAAGAATTGATGCTTTTGAGTTATGGTGTTGGAGGAGAATATTGAAAGTGCCATGGGCTGCCAAAAGAACCAATAGATCTGTGTTGGAAGAAGTGCAGCCAGAGTGCTCCTTGGAGGCCAGGATGGCCAAACTTCGTCTCTCATACTTTGGACATATTGTCAGGAGGGACCAGTAACTGGAGAAGGATATCATGTTTGGTAAGGTGGAGGGTCAGAGAAAAAGAGGAAGACCCCCAACAAGATGGATTGGCCAAGTGGCAGTACTAATGGACTCAAGCATGGCAACAGTAGTGAGGTTGGCCCAGGATCGGGCAGTGTTTTGTTCTGCTGTGCATAAGGTTGTTATGGGTTGGTACCGACTCGATGGCACCTAACAACAACAACAAACAATTTTTAGCAGACATTGATGAAGGTAAAGCGAGTTCCATTTACTATAGTAAAATACAATATAAAATATGGAAGTTTGGTCATGGAAAAAAAAGTGAAAAGTGAATTGTTTTACAAGTACAGTATTGAGTTGGAACTGACTCCACAGTACTTAAAAACAACAACAATTGAGAATGATATTGAAGGAGAAAACAATCTACATTGTTTGTTAGTGATATACTCTCCATTGATAGTGGTGTGATCTGATGAATAAGTAAAATGCATTTTGGATCTGAAATCAATGTGAGATGGAATAGCAATGGAAAAAAATAGACATAGTATGTCCTCCATTAACAAGCCTTAGGGGAGGTCATATTTTACATTTTTTAAAACTTTTCTGAGTATCTAGTCTATAAGCAAACATTGTGACATAATAAAATATTAGTTTAATGTGTTCATTAGTACTTTTGGTAATACAGTATTAATTATAAATCTATTGTTGTTATGAAGTGACATTGAGTCGGTTCCAAATCATAGTGACCCTGTATAGGTTTTTATAGGAGCAGCTGGTGGGTTTGAACTGCCGACCTTGTGGTTCACAGTCCAGTGCTGATCCTGTAGCACCACAACAGGATTCCCCACTACAGACCTTACGGGTCCACTGCTTATCCTCACTACAGACCTTACGGGTCCACTGCTTATCCTATAACGCCACACCCGAATGCCATAAATCTATTAGTTTGGTACAAAAATTAATGACAAATTCTATAAAAGAACTATCATAAAGAGTTAATTATCATTGAGAAATGAGCAGTTTGTTTTCTTATAGCACTACTTTTTTGTTATTTTTTTGTTAGTTATAAAATAAGTAAACATTTGCAATATGACATCAAATATTTAATTAGAGAATTGTGTTCAACTTGAAAAAAATAATTATTTAAAGAATGGTGTCCAACTAGCCAGGATCATTTACTAAGCTATATTGTTGATATTTAACAATCTAATAGCATCTATTAGGGAGAAAATGAAGACATGAAAGAAACCATAAACTGTTTAGTGTTGTTGCTATATGGTTGTGTCAAGAAAATGTTTGGAAATATAGAAATTGAGATTTGGGGTTTTACTCAAGGCAGGGGAGTCCTGGTGTGGTGCTGTGGGTTAATTCCCTGGACTACAAATTCACCTTAAACTGCAAGATCGGTGGTTCAAGCTCACCAGCTGGTTCCCTAAAATCCTATATAGGGTTGCTATGGGTCTGAATAGACTCGACAGTATTTAACAATAACAACAACAACCCAATGGAGGGTAATCCTGGTGTGGTGCTGCAGGATCAGCACTGGACTGTGAACCACAAGGTCAGCAGTTCAAATCCACGAGCTACTCCTTGGAACTGACTCTACGGCACTTAACAACAGCAAAACAACAATAAATGGAGGTAGTGTTATAAAGTTTGTTATGATTCTTGTGTAACCAAGGTCAATGCCACACAAATAACAATGAAATAGGAGAATATTGCTGTTAGCTGCAGTCCAATTGATTCCGACTCATATTAACTCTATGTACAAAAGAGAGAAATAACTGTCAGATCCTTAGCCATCCTCACAATTGTGTTTGAGCTCATTATTGCTGCCACTGTGCCAATTCATCTCATTGGGGGCCTTCATCTTTTCTGTTGACCTTCTACTTTACCAAAAATGATGTCCGTATCCAGGGACTGGTCTCTCCTGATAATATTATGTCCAAATTACATGAGACAAAGTCTCACCATCCTTGCTTGTATGGAGCATTCTGGCTGTACTACTTCCAAAATAGATTTGTATGTTCTTCTGGCATTCCATGGTACTTTCAATATTCTTCACCAAAACCATAATTCACACGCATCCATTTTACTACAGTGTTTCTTATTCATTGTTTAACTTTCACATAAATTTGAGATATTTGAAAATATTATGGCTTGGGTAATACATACCTTAATCTTCAAAGTAACATCTTTGTTCTTTAATACTTTAAAGAAGACTTTTATAGCAGATTTGGCCAATGAAATAGGTCTTTTGATATCTAGACTGCTGCTTCCATCAGTGTTGACTGCGGATCCAACTAAAATAAAGTCTTTGGGAATTTCAATCTTTTCTTCACTTATTATCATGCTATTTTTTGGTCTAGTTGTGAGGATTTTCATTTTCTGTACATTGAGGTGCACTACATACTGAGGCTGTGGTCTTTGATTTTCATCAGTAAGTATTTCAATCCTCCTCTCTTCCATCAAGCATAGCTGTATTAGCTGCATATTGCCAGTTGGTTATGAGTCTTCCTTCAATCCTGAATCCATGTTTTTCTTCATATAATCCATGTTTTTAAATTATTTGCTCAACATGCTGGTTGAATAAGTTTGGTGAGAAGATGCAACTCTGACACACACCTTTCCTAAATTTAAACCATGAAGATTTATCTTGTTCTGTTCAAATGATTGACTTTTGGTCTATGTACAGATTCTGTATGAGAACAATTAAGGGTTGTAGAATTCACATTCTTTGCAATGTTTTCCATAGTTTGCTATGATCATGTAAATGTCTCTGTATGGTCACTAAAGCACAAGTAAACATCTTTCAGGTATTTTGCTTTCAACCAAAATCCATCTGACATCAGCAATAATATCCATTGTTACATATCTTCTGATTCTGCCTTGAATTTTTGGCTGCTCCCTGTCTTTGTACTGCTACAACATTTAAAAATTATCTTTGCAAAATTTTACTTGTGTGTGATATTAATGATAATTGTTTGATAACTTGGCAACATTTTGGCAACCTTTCTTTAGAATGGTCACATAAATTATGATCTCTTTCAATTGGTTGGTCAGGAAATTTCTTTGCATAGAGAAGTAAGCACCTGTAGTGCTGCATCAATTTCTTGAAACATTTCAATTCATATTTCGTCAATTCTTGAGACCTTGTTTTACATGAACTCTGTGCATTCCTCCTATTGTCTTTTGATGCTTCCAATTTCATTCAACACTTTGTTTACAGGATCCTTCAACACTGCAACCAAATCTTGATTTTTTTCCCTCAGTTTTTCACTTGAGAAAAGCTAAGGTTGTTCTTCCCTTTTGGGTAAACTAACTTGAAGTCTTTTCACATTTCATTATAATACTTTACTTTGTCTTCTCTAGCTTCCCTTTACAAATTTCTGTTCAACTCTTTTACTCCATCATGTCTCCCCAGTCACTTTAGCTTTTCTAAATTCAAGAGAAAGTTTCACAGTCTCTTCTGACATCCATTTTGTTCTTTTATGTCTTTCCTGAATTTTTAATGAGATTTTGCTTTCTTCATATATGGTTGATGTTTATGTTATCCTACAACCATTCTAATGTTTATGTTATCCTACAACTATTCTAGCTTGATGTTATCCTACAACTATTCTAATCTTTGATCATTAGTATCTAATGCATCAAATGGTCTCTAAATTTAGGTGGGAAATATACAAGATCATTGTTGACTTGTTTTAATTTTTTTCATTTTCAGCCCTTGTTTTGCATGATGATATTGAGCCTTTCCACTATCTCTTCCCATAGAAGTAGTCGATTTGATTTCTGTGTATTCTATCAGGTGAAGTCTATGTGTATATTGCCTTTTATGTTGTTTTAAAAAGATATTTACAATGGGTTAGTCATTGGTCTTGCAAAATTCTGTCTTGTGATTTTCAGCATCATTTCTATCACCAAAGCCATATTTCTCAATTATTGATCTTTCTACTTTGTTTCTAAGTTTGAATCACAGTCACCAGTAATTGTCAATGAATTTTAATTGTATATTTGATAAATTTCAGAATGAGGAAGTTAGTAGAATTTTTCAATTTCATCATCACTGGCTTTAGTGGTTACTGGATACATTTGAAGAACAGTAATATTAACGGGTCTTCCTTTTAGGCGTATGGATATTATTCTATAACAGACAGCATTGTACTTCAAGACATATCTTGAAATGCTGTTTTTGACACTTAATGAAATATTATTCATCTTGAATTTGTCATTCTTGGCATGAGATTTTCTTATTCAAAATGGCCAATAATAATAGTATTTCAGCTCACTAATGCCTGTGATACTGACTTTTATGGCTTCTATTTTATTTTCCCAGACTCATGCTTTGTATATTCCATATTCCATTTAGTAATGAATACTTGTAGCTGTTTCTTCTAATTTTGAGTTGTGCCCCATTAGCAAATGAAGATCCTGAAACTTTGTTTCATTGGCATTTTGAAGGTCAATTGTATTTTTAGGAGACACCTGTTACCAATCAGTGTTTTGAGTGACTTCCAAGTTGAGGTGTTCATCTTCCTGCACTATGTCAATGTTTTGCTTCCACTTAAAAGGTTTCCCATGGCTAACCTTTCAGACCACCACTCAGCTATCTATTTTCTGTATTGTCATGGACCATACGGTGGTGGCTTACATGTTGCTCTGATTCTAGAAGTTATGACACCAGTATTTTAAATACCAGCAGGGTCACCCATAGTGGACAGGTTTCAGATGAGCTTCCAGACTAAGACAGACTAGGAAGAAGAAGAAAGAGAATACTTCTGAATATTTAGTTACTGAAAACCTTATGAATAGCAGCTGAACACTGTATGATAGCAGGAGAAAACTGAATATTGAAACATAGTGAAGAGCACCACAATATTGTCAAATACAGTGCAAGAAGATGAGGCCCTCAGGTTGGAAGGTACTCAAAATACGATTGGGGAAGAGCTGCCTCCTAAAAGGAGAGTTGGCCATGATGAAGAAAATGGAGTAAAGCTTTTGGGATCTTCATTTGTTGATGGGGCACAATTCAAAATGAAGTGAAGTATTTGGAAATGTCCATTGATAAACAGAACATGGAATATCTGAAGTATGGACCTAGGAAAACTATAAGTATTCAAAATGAAATCAAATTCAAAAATGAAATAGAACGAATAAACATAGATATCCTAGGGATTAGTGAGCTGAATTTGACTGATATTGGTCATATTGAATCTGATAACCACATGTTTACTATGCTGGGAAAAACAAATTGAAGAGGAGTGATGACATCACATTCATTATCAAAAGAACATTTCTAGATCCATCTTGAAGTACAATGACGTCTGTGATAGGATAATAACCATATGCCTACAAGGAAAACCAGTCAATATAATTATTATTCAAATTTACACACTAACCACTAAAGCCAGTGATGATTAAACTGATTAGTTCTACAAACTTTTTCAGTCTGAATTGATCAAACATGCAATCAAAATATAATGATAATTACTGGTGATGTGAATGCAAAGGTTGAAAATAAAGCTTTGGTAACATAAACAATTCTGAACATCACATGATAGAATTTTGCAAGACCAATGACTTCATTGCAAATACCTTTTTGAAACAATATAAAAGACAACTATACACATGGACCTCGCCAGATGGAATACACATAAATAAAATTGACTGCATCTGTGTAAAGAGACAGTGGAAAAGCTCCATATCATTAGTCAAAACAAATCCAGGGGCAGACTGTGAAACAGACCATCTATTGCTCATAAATTCATTCAGGCTAAAACTGAAGAAAACTAAAACAAGTCTATGACAGCCCCACAATGTCCTTGAGCATATCACACCTGAATTTAAGATCATTTCAAGTACAGATTTGATGAATTACACACTAATGACCGAAGACCAGAAGAGCTGTGGTATGATATCAAGAACATCACATAGGAAGAGAGCAAAAGGTCCTTAAGAAGACAAGAAAGAAGGAAAAGACCAAAATGGATAGTATAGAGATGCTAAAGCAAATGGAAGAAATGAGGATGTAAGAGAGGTGAATAGAACATTTCAAAGGGTAGCTCAGGAAGAGAATGTCAAATATTATAATGAAATGTTCAAAGATCTGGATTTAGAAGTCCAAATAGGAACAAAATACTCAGCATCTTTCAAGCTGAGGGAACTGATGAAAAAAAATCCAAGCCTTTACTTACAATATTGAATGATTCTATAGCCAAAATATTGAATGACACAGAAAGCATCAAAATAAGAGTGAAGGAAAATGCAGAGTCACTGTACTAAAAAGATGTGGTTTATGTTCAGTCATTTCAAGAGCTAGCATATGATCAAGAGAGTCAATGACACTGAAGAAAGAAGTCCAAGGTGCATTGAAGGCATTGACAAAGAACAAGGCTACAGGTACAGAAGGACTATATATTGAAATCTTTCAATAAACTGATGCACAACTGGAAGCACTTACACTCATCTATGCCAAGAAATTTGGAAGACAGCCACCTGATCAACTGACTAACCCATATTTCAAAGAGACGTGACTCAAGCAAATGAGGAAATCATCAAACAATATCATTAATAACACAGGCAAGTAAAATTTTGCTAATTTGAAAATGGCTGCAACAATACATTGGCAGGGAACTGCCAGATGTTCAAGCTGGACACAGAGGATGACGTGGAACAAGGGATATCATTGGTGACATCAGATGGATTTTGACTGAAAGTAATGAATACCAGAAAGATGTTAATCTCTGCTTTATCGACTATGCAAAAGCTTTTGATTGTGTGGGTCATGGCAAACTATGGAAAACATTGTGGAGAATGAATATTCCAGAACACTTAATTTTGCTCACGAAGAACGTGTACATAGACCAAGAGGCAGTTGTTCAAACAGAACATGAGGCATTAAACGGTTTAAAATCATCAAGCATGATGTCCTTCTCTAGGGA
The DNA here is from genome assembly GCF_000296735.1 of Chrysochloris asiatica. Taxonomy (NCBI): domain Eukaryota; kingdom Metazoa; phylum Chordata; class Mammalia; order Afrosoricida; family Chrysochloridae; genus Chrysochloris; species Chrysochloris asiatica. Next base: position 1,017,945 of record NW_006408745.1, on the reverse strand, counting down.
CTGGTTCCTACTGATAAAATGTCCAAAGGGCAACTAAATCTCAAGATCCTAGCTTCTAAGGAGTATTCTAACAGTACTTCTTCCAACACAAATTTGTTTGTTGTTCTGGCAATCATGGCACTTTTAATATTCTTCTCCAACACCATATTCCAATTGCATCAATTCTTCTACAGTTTTTCTTATTCATTTTGCAACTTTCACAACACATAAGGTCATTGAACATATCATGATTTGGGTCAGGAGCACCTTAGTCCTCAAACTGACTTCTGTGCTTTTGAATACTTTAAAGAAGTCTAGTTCAGCAGATTTGCCTAATGCAGTACTTCCCTTGATTTCTTCACTGCTGCTTCCATGAGTGTTGATAGGGTACTCAAGCAAAATTAAGTCTTTGACAACTTCAATCTTTTTTCCATTTATCATGATGTTATTTACTGGTCCACTGATGAGGATTTTTGTTTTCTTTACAATAATGTATAAACCATACAAAAGGCTGTGGTCTTTGATATTCATCAGTAAGTATTTTAAGTCCTCTTCACATTCAGTAAGCAAGGATACGTCGACTGCATATCACAGGTTATTAACAAGTCTTTCTTCAATGCTGATGCTACATTCTTCTTCATATCATCCATTTACTTAGACTGTTTGCTCAGCATACAGATTAAATAAGTAAATATGGTGGAAAAATATAAACCTGTTGCACACCTTTCCTGATTTTAAGCAATTCATTATCTCTTTACTCTGTTCTAATGACTGCCTCTTGTTCGATGTATAATTGCCGCGTGTGTACACTTAATTGTACCCATTCTCAGCAATGGAATACCCATTCTCAGCAATGTTGTCCACAGCTTGCCATGATTCACACAGTTGAAAGCCTTTGCATAATCAATAAAGCACAAGTAAATCTCTTTCTGGTATTCTTTACTTTGAACAAAGATCCATGTGATTTCAACAGTGATATCCCTTGTTCCACACTCTCGTATGAATAGAGTTGAACCTCTGGCAGTTCCCTATCCATGTACTGTTGTAGTCATTTTTGAATTATCTTGAACAAAAGTTTACTTGCATTTTATATTATTTTATGTTAATTATGTTGTCTGATAATTTCCATATTCAATTGGTTCACCTGTCTTTGGAATGGTCTCAAACATGGATCTCTTCCAATCAGTTTACAAAATTTCTTGGCATAGATGATTGAGTGTCTTCAGTGCTGTATCAGTTTATTGAAAAAAATTCAGTTTTCATTCCATCAACTTACAGAACTTTATTCTTTGTTAATGCCCATAGAATCCTTCAATATTTCAACCTGAGGCTTGAATTTTTTCTTCAGTTCTTTCGCCTTGTGAAATGTTGAGTGTGTTCTTCCTTTTGTTTTCCAATTTCAATTCTTTGCACATTTCATTATAATACTTTGTTTTCTTGAGTTGCCCTTTGAAATTTTCTGTTCAGCGCATTTGCTTCAGCATTTCCGTGATTGAGAGCATGTTTCCGAGTCTCTTGTGACATACATTTTGGCCTTTTCTTTCTTCTTAAAGACCGTTTACTTTCTTCCAGTATAATGTTCTTGATGTCATCCCACAGCTCTTCTAGTCTTCAGTTATTAGCATCTAATGTATCAAATCTGTTTTTCAGATTATCTCTAAATTCATATGGGATATGTTTAAGTTCGTATTTTGATTCTCGTGGTATTGTTTTAATTTTCACCTTAATCCTGCCTCATTTGCAACTAATTTCGAAATATGTCCATGATCACAGGCTTTTTGTTGTTGTCAGTTCTGATTCATAGTGACCCTGTAGAGGGTTTCCAAGGAGCATCTGGTGGATTTGAAATTCTGCCCATGTGGTTAGCAGTACAGTACTCTTCCTACAATGCCACACCAGGACTCTATATCACAGGCTTAGAGAATAGGATTTAGAATACATCACAGAATGGAAAAATATGGATAGAAGGGCCATAATAAATAATAATTGTTGTTGTTGTTAAGTTCCATCAAGTCAGTTCTGACTCATAGCACCCCTGTATAGGATTTCTGAGAAGCAGTTTGTGGGTTTGAACTGATTACCAGTTGGAAATGGTTCACAATCCATTGCTGATCTTACAGCACCATGGGACTACCCTGAAATAGTAATATCTAGCGCTTAACTTTTTAAAATTATTTAACTTCTTATCTCAATAATATGTCAAATTTGAAATCTTTCTATAATATTTATGTTGTTTAATGAACAGATCATGGAAAGATTTACATAAAATTTCTTCCACTGATTTTTTTTTTTAACAAGATATTTCATATTTTGTTTTGAAAGGTCTCCAATTACACATTAACTTTAAACTTTTGTTTTGAAAAGCAATTTAATCATAGAATTTAACTTAATTTAGAGTTCAGCTAAGCTGTTTCTCTAAAATGTGAAGGAAATAGGCACACTGACATGACAATTACAAATTTGGTAGAAGATTCTTAGTATCTTTCCTTAGAAGGAAGTGTATTTCCTTACCATTCTTTTGTAATTGTGGTAACTTAATTCAGAATTTAGGTGTAGAAGAAATAGTTTAAGATCTTAAAACTTATTATGCTTATAAATTCTATGTGTAACTCCAACAATTTAGCATAGTATTCAGAAAGTAGATGACAGCTCACTAAATCAATCTCATTTTAAATCCCATCATAATAAAGAGAGCATAGATTGTTGCAAGTTCATGTAGTTGTGCAACAACTAGAACAAAAGGGAAATGTTTTCTCTTATACATACAGATTCACCCAGTTTTTTATAGCACAAAATACAATGAAAGAAAAATAAATAAATAAAGGAAGATGGAAGGAAGAAAGAAAGGATTAATTATAATTTTAGTTTGCTGATCATAGTTTCAAACTGAAGAGTCATGGATGGATATACACCCTGAAGGTTGATGACATCTTGCAGCTGCTTTGACCACTGTCAGTTTTGGGGTAGAGTTGAGCAAGACAATATGTAAACTCTGACAGTTAGCCAGCTTGTCCATGAATTAATTTTAATGACAATGGTTCAATTTTGTAAGGTACAAAGTGCTTTAAACTTATGAGAAAATGAAGACTTCACGTTAAAATCTCTTCAGTGTTCAAACAGCTTTTTAAGTATTCACATTTATAGACATACCATCCCAATCCATGAAAGGTGGACACTTCCCAGGCATTGAAAATTACCTTGGTGTTAATGAAACTGTAAAACTATAAAGAACACAGTATGCATAGTGTAAAATGAACAAAAAAGGGAAATGAAAGTATTCAGCCTCTGACTCTTTCCAAATTGAGTAGATTTTATCTCATAAGAAAAGAAACGAATTTGCAGATGATTTTGCAACATGCTGGATTATAGGATGTCTAACAAATATCCTCCTTGAGTAAATGAGATAAAAAAGAGCCATCTTGGTGACAAATATTACTGTTGATGAATGAAGGACTGTCTTCCTGAGTTTAAAACAAAATCTGGCAAAAGAGGAGATAGTCTTGCTTAAAATAATAGAACACACAACCTTAGAACTGCAGGGCTCTGGGATACAGAGATTGAGACATGGTTGGAATGGGGAAAAGGGGGCAATAATATTAAGATGCTTGGCTGTCTTTTGAATCTTGGTTTTCCTTGCATTATAATATAAAGTGGACACTGGAGGGGGAGAGAAAGGAATAGTCAGAAACAACATCATAGAAAGCTTGTAAGTCTGTCTTCTGCCTATAACTGATTGGAATACCTAAAATGGGGCTACAATGTGCCCAGTGAAGGAGGCTTCCTGCGGAGCCTCTGCAATACATAAGACTATAGGTAGAAGCCTGAACCACATCCAGGTCTCTAGAGATGGGAAATTTCCACTTTAAAGGACGAGCAGACCAGCTGGAATGGCTAGAAGAATAGAAGATCAAGGCAAGTGGTTGGGTCCCCTCAGTGCAAACCCCCTTCCAAGACTAAGACTCAGTGGGAATACACGTTCTGATTGGTGACCACGCTCATCACCGATAAGGGGAAGTGAGGGAGAAACAGCAATGAAGTGGCGAGCTAAGCCCTACAATGTGGAGAGTGAAATGTTCAGCTGATAAAAAGAGAGGGCATATGCACAAGAACACCCACACTTGTAGATAATACCCACTTGACCTGGCTTCAATGACTGGATGATCAGAGCTCAACCAGAAGAAGAAAGAAGAGGAAAAAAAAGAGTAATCTGATGCAATCTGATGAACTTGACCTACACCTATGGAAGCAGTAGCTCAAAAGAGGGAACAAATTCTTACAGCAAGAATCATTCCCACCCCCTCCACACACAGGGATGGGAAACTTGAACATTGGCTACCCAAAATTGGAGGGAGGGCGGATACAAAGGCAAGAAGTGACTGGCTTACAAGCTTTCAAGAGGGAACCTAGAGCCAGGGGACCTGGAGGAAGGCAGAATCTCCAGTGAGTAGTATCCAATCTGCCTAGGTGGAGCTGATGAAATGAAATGCAGATGGATCTCTTGTGATACAATAGTAAATAACTGTTATCGGGACTGAATGTGAAGGTTGGAAATGCAAAGGTAGACATTTCATAGTAAGAAAAGGAGGGAATAACTTTTCAGACTAGGAGCGGAGGTCCCTAGGACCATCAATGGAGAAGAGCCGAGAGCGGAACCCTACCCAGAGAAGCAGTGATGCCTGAGATGGACGCAGAGACAATGACGTGTAGCAATGGAGCAGCTGGGGACTTTAGATCCAGAAAGGGAGAGTGACTGTGTGCTGAAGACTGGGGGCGATAGGGAGGATAGTGTAGGGGGCAGGCTTGCAGGGTATACCCTTTGGTCGGTTGATTATGCATGGAGGGGATTGTAACCATGGCAATGATATGATGTACGATAGAATGAATGCAAAACTAATGTTCTCCCATGTAAACTATCATATAATTCACAATAAAAAACTTTTAAAAATTAAAAAAAAAAAAAAATAGAACACAATACAAGTATGTTGTTTCTGTCAAAAAAAAAAAAAAAAAGGCAGGATGATTTTTTACCTCAAGGATGAGTTATAGGTAAATGATCTTTGTATATAACATAACACATAGGTGGAAATAGTCTCTTTATATAGGCAGGTGGATTGGATATGGCAGAGTACATATCCAACTATTAAGGCTATTGAACAATTAATTTTTTTCAGTTATTAAAATTAATGAAGCTATCAAAGTCAAAGCTAGCTTGACTGCCTCTACAACTGTCAAAGTCATCAAAACAAAATGTTCTCAAGAGCTGGTTGTTGCATGATTGTTCCATTGTATTCTAATGGTTATTGTTTTGTTTAATTGACTTATTACAAGTAAAAGCTTGACAAATAGCTCTTTTCTTTCAAAGTGTTTTGACATTTCTTAAACTTGGGTCACTATATAGAGAAAGTTCTTTGTACATAGATGTCTATGTACAAAAGTTCACACTATCATATGGATCAACTCCCAAAATAACAGCAACAACAACAGCACATTTCTATTTCTTCTTTTTAGATGGAAAATTTAAATAACAGCAAGAGATAACAAAATAATGTACAGTTTATGTCATTACAGAGAAAGAAATTTTAGGACAAAATAAGGAATATTTTGGTATTTCTTGGGTAATATTCGCTTAGCAGTAGTAGGGGTTAAAGCTTGGTGGCAGGGAGTGTACCACTAGGGAGTGTTCTACTAGGTGAAGAGATAGTAGAGTGAGAATTTAAAGATTAGTTGAGGAAGAGTCATTAAAATCCTGCAATATGCAGATGACACAATTATGCTTGCTAGAAGCAAAGAGGACTTGCAATACTTAGTGATAAAGATCAAAGACTGCAGCTCTCAGTGTGGCTTGCACCTCAATAAACAGAAAACAAAAAGCCTCATAACTGGACCAATTAATAACTTTATAAATGAAGAAAAGATTAAAGTTGACAAAGACTTCATTTTGCATATACAATCAATGTTCATGGAAGGCGTAGTCAAGAAATCAAATGTCTTATTGCATTAGGCAAATCTGCTACAAAATACTTTTTTAAATATGTAAAGAAAAAAGTTGTCAGTTTGAGAACTGAGGTGCACGTGACCCAAGCCATCGTATTTTAAATCACCTCACATGTATCTGAAAGTTGAACAATGAAAAAGGAGACCATAGAAGAATTGATGCATATGAACTATGGTGTTGGTGAGAAATATTGAAAGTACCAGAAGAAGAAATAAATCTGTCTCGGAAGAAGTTTTTGTTGTATTGGTATTAGGTGCCATTGAGTCAAGACTGACTCATAGCAACCCTATGCACAATAGAATGAAATACTGCCTGTTCCTAGGCCAACCTCACGAATGTTGCCACAATTGAGCACATTGATGCTGCCACTTTGCCAATCCATCTCACTGCGGGGGTGGGGGTGGGGTCTTCCTCTTTTTCTCTGACCCCCCACCTTACCAAACATGATATCTGTCTCCAGCGACTAGTCCCTCCTGACAATATGTCTGAAGTATGAGGGATGAAATTTGGCCATCCTGGCCTCCAAGGAGCACTCTGGCTGTGCTTCTTTCAACACAAACCTGTTTTTTTGGCAGCTCGTGGCATTTTCAATATTCTCCTCCAACACCATAACTCGAATGAATCAATTCTTCTGTGGTCTATTCACTGTCCAACTTTCACATGCATATGAGGTTATTGAAAATACCATGGCTTGGGTCAGGCACAGCTTGGTCCTCAAGCGGACAACTTTGCTCTTCAACACTTTAAAAGGGTCTTCTGTGCAGATTTGCCTACTGAAATATGTCATTTGATTTATTAACTGCTACTTCCATGAGTGTTGATGGTTGATCCAAGCAGAATGAATTCCTTAACAACTTCACTCTTTTCTCCGTTGAAAAGAATGTTGTTTATTGTTCCAGTGGTGAGGAATTTTGTTCTCTTTACATTGAGATGCATTCCATACTGAAGGCTGTGCTCTTTGATCTTCATCAGTAAATATTTTAAGTTCTCTTCACTTTCAGCAAGCAAGGTTGTATCATTTGCCTATCGAAGGTTGTTAGTGAGTCTTCTTTCAATCCTGATGCTACATTTTTCTTCATATAACCCAGCTTCTCGGATTATTTGCTCAGCATACAGGTTGAATAAGTATGCTGAAAGAATACTTGTCACACACCTTTCTTAATTTTAAACCATCAGTGTTCCCATGTTCTGTTCGAACAACTGCCTCTTGGTCCATGTACAGTTTCCTCATGAGTACAATTAAGTGTTCTGGAATATGTACACTTTGCAATGTTGTTCAAAGCTTGCCATGATCCACACAATCAAAAGCCTTTGTATAGTCAATAAAGCACAGGTAAACATCTTTCTGGTATTCTGTGCTTTGAGTCAAGATCCATTAGACATCAGCAATGATATCTCTTATTCCACAGCCTCTTCTCAATCCAGCTTGATTCTTTGTCAGTGGATGCTTATAGCTATTTCTGTATTACTCTTAGTAATACAGAAATACCTTTACTCACATGGCATATCAAAGATATTGTCTGATTACTTCCTTCTTCCTTTGGGTCACCTCTCTTTGGAGTGAGCACAAATACGGATCTCATCCAGATAGTTGTCTTCCAAATTTTTTGGCATAGATGAATGAGTGCCTCCAGTGCCACCTAACTTTGTTGAAAGATTTCAATTTTTATTCCATTTATTCCTGGTGCCTTGTTCTTTGTCAATTCCTTCAATGCACCTTGGACTTTTTCCTTCAGTATCATTGGCTCTTGATCATATGCTACCTCTTGAAATGTTTGACCGTCAACCATTTCTTTCAGTACAGTGACTCTGTGTATTCCTTCCATCTTCTTTTGATGCTTTCTACATCATTCAATAATTTGCATAGAGAACCCTTCAATAACGAAAGCCGAGGCTTGAATTTTTTCATCAGTTACCCCAGTAAGACAAACTGACAGACAAATGGTGGCTTGGTAGAAATACAGCTAAATACAGAATATTCCTTAAAAATGTTAACTGGCAGGCTCACCTTTCATTTTTTGGACATGTTATCAGGAGTGACCAGTTCTTTGAGATGGACATCATGCCTGGTAAAATGGAGGGTTAGTGAAAAAGAGGAAGTCCCCCATGAGAGCGATTGCCGTAGTAGCAGTAATAATAGCCTCAAAATAACAGTAGTAAGGATGATCTAGGATTGGGCACTGCTTTGTTCTGTTGTGCATAGCTCTCTATGAGTTGAAACATATTTAATAGGACCTGTCAGCAACAACTATTTTATTTTTAAACTTTATGTGAACATTTACTATGTACTCAGAGTACATAGAGGTGGTGATATGCTCTGGAGTCAGTTCTGACTATAGTGACCCTTTGTAGGATTTTCAAGGCTGTAAATCTTTATGGGAGCAGAAAGCCTCATCTTTCTCCCACAGAACTGCTGGTAGTTTCGAACTGCTGACCTTGAGATTAGCAGCCCAACTTGTAACCACTATGCTATCCGAGTTTCTTCAGAGTACATAATAAATGTTAATTTAAAGGGAAACTCAAGAAGACAAAGAGAAGTATTATAAGGAAATGTGCAAAAACCTGGAGTTAGGAAACTGAAAGGGAAGAACATGCTCAGCCGTTTTTAAGCTGAAAGGACTGATGAAAAAATTCAAGCATTGGCTTGATATTTTGAAGGATACTATGGATAAAATGTTAAATGAACAAAGGATATCAATAGAAGATGTAGTAGACATAAGCACACCAATGTTCATACCAGAATTATTCACAATAGCAAAAAGATGGAGACAGCCAAGTGCCCCTAAATGGAAGAATGGATAAACAAACGTTGATACATACACACATTGGAATATTATGCTACCTTAAAGAATAACAAGGAAACTGTAAGCCACCACATAACGTGGATGAACCTTGAGGACATTATGCTGAGTGAAAATATTTAGTCACAAAAGGACAAATACTGCATGAGAACATTATTGCAAAAGCTTAAGAAAAGATAGCCATACTAAAAAGGAAAAAAAAAAAAAAAAATGTTAGCGACCAGTGTGGGGTGTTTGGGCGAGATGGAGTGAGGCAATGGTAGAGCACAGGTAGGCGGCAAACACACCATAGTTTGGGTGGTAGGGAGGGCAGGGCAATACACAAGAAAGTGCAGGGGGTGGAAGAACATGGTAGACAGGTGAACACTGAGACATGTTTTCTAAATAGGACAGAGGTAAATAGTGATGCATGCTCAACCTTAGAACAAAAGGGCTCTGTGATACAGGGATTGAGACACAGTCTGAAGAAGGGAAATGATACTAAGATGCTTGACTGTCTTATGAATATTGGTTTCCCTTGACTACTATTGTAAAGTAGACACTTGTGTGGGATATAAAGGAATGTCTGGAAACATGATTACAGAAAGCCTATAAGCCCATCTTCAGCCTATAACTGATAGTTTGTTGTTGTTAAGTGTCGTTGAGTTGATTCCGACGCATAGCGATCCTGTATAGGATTTCCAAAGAGCAGCGGGTGAGCTTGAACTGCCATCCTTGCAGTTCAAAGGGCTTTACAATCTGACACATTAACCCTGATTAGAATACCTGAAAGGTGTTTTAGAACTTGCCCAGTGAAATAAGCCTCTTGTGGGGCCTTTGCAGTGTATAGGACCTCAGATGGAATCCTGAGACCCATCAAGAACCTTCTGAGGTGGGACATTCCCACTAGAAAGGACAAGTAGACCAGTCTGAAACAGCTTGAGTGACAGAAGATACATTTTCAAAGAAAGATCATCAGGAAGAACCCAAAACAAAAATGGCAGTATGATTGGCTACTACAAGAATAAGCAACTTGTTTGCCGGAAAACCATCAAGGCAAGCAATCAAGTCCCTTTAGAGCAAACCCCTCTCAAAGACTGAAATTCAAGGGAAACACATGAGCAAACATGTAAGCTTGCTGGCAACACAGTGGTCTACCCGTGAGTGGAAGAGGGGGAGAGGCAGCAATGAAAAAATGGCCCAAATTCCACCACGTTCTATAGACTTCTGCTGACCTTGAAAGGAGAGAGAGAAGAGGAAGGGCTGGCTGTTCCAAAGTGTGGTGAGACCTAGGGACATCTGAGCCCATGGAAAAGGACAGCCACAGAGGGCTAGAGCTGAGAGTGAAGGATCCAGCTGATATGAAGTGAGAGGAAACACACAAAAACACCCACATTTGCAGATAGTACCCATTTGACCTATCTTTGATAACTTGGTAATCAGAACTTGACTAGGGGAAGATAAAAACCAATAATAATAAAAATAATTTTTGATAAATAAAACTAGGGTATATTTCTACAATTTGATGAACTAGAATTATACGCATGGAGGTAGTAGCTCAAAATACCAACAAAGAGGGAAGTAGTCTTCACATCAAATATCAATGCTATTCCCTCTATATACAAGGTAGATAGACGGGCAACTTAGACATTGGCTACCTACAATAAGGGGGTGATAAAGGCACGAAGTGACTGGCTTACAAGGTTTCAAGAAGGAGTTTAGTTTAAGAGTGTGTGTGTGAAGACAGATCCTCACTGAATAGTTTTCATCTTATCTAGATGGATCTGGTAAAAAGAGATGTTGATAACATTCTTATGATTTAATGGTGGTGGTTATGTGCCACGGAGTCAGAACTGACTCATAGCGACCCTGTACAGGGTTTCCAAGGCTGTAAATCTTTACAGGAGCAGAAAGCCTCATCTTTCTCCCATGGAACGGTTGGTAGTTTTGAACTGCTGACCTTAAGGTTCAGAGCCTGATATGTAACCACTATGCTACCAGTGAGTAATTGTTATCATGACTAATTGTGACTATCACAATTGTAAAGGTAGAAGTTTTGTAACAAAAATGGAACAGTAGTTAATGTTATAGTCCAGAAACAGAGGAGAAGAGCACAAGTGGAATGTGGGACCCTATCTAGAGAAGCAGTGACACCAGAGATGGAGGCAGAGTTGGGGACATGGAGAGAGGGAGCAGTTGAAGACTCTAGATTTGTGGAAAGAAAGGGACTGAAAGCTGATGGCCAAGAGGCAGACTTGCAGAATGTGTCCTTTGGTGGTGTATGTTATTATATATGCCTGTGTGTTAAAAAAAAAAAAAAAAAAAAAAGAGGTAAAATGAATAGCGAGGAATACTGTTATCTGTGTTATCTGATGGTACATGGAGGGGATTTTAATTATAGTAATGAAACTAAGTTTATGATTTGTTGAATGTAAAACTGATGATCTTCCCTCTAAACTTTCAGTCAATTCACAACAAAAACTTAAAGAAGAAGAAAAAGGAAGGAATGCAGAAAGTCATTGTACCAAAAATAACTGATTGATGTTCAACTATTTCAAGGAATCATGTATCATCAAGAGCCAATGATACTGAAGGAAGACGTCTAAGGTACAATGAAGGCATTGGCAAAGAACAAGGCTCCAATAATTGATGGGATGCTAACTGAAATCTTTCAACAAATTTGGGAAACAGATACTTGGCCAACTGATTGGAAGAGATCCATATTTGTGCCCATTCCAAAGAGAAAAGAACCAATGGAATGCAAAAATAACAAGAAAACAACATTAATATCATATGCAAGTACAATTTTGTTTAGATGATAATAAAGAAAAAACAACTACAACAGTACATTGCAGGAAACTCTAAGAGGGTCAAGCTGGGTTCAGATGAGGAGCTGGAATGAATAATATCATTGATGACATTGGATAGATCTTGATTGAGCAGAGAATACCAGAGAGATGTTTACCTGTATTTTATTATCTATGCAAAGTTTTTCAACTGTGTGGATATATAACAAGGTTTGGACAACATTGTGGAGAATGGATATTTCAGAACACTTAATTGTGTTCATGAAGAATCTGTATGTAGATGAAGAGGCAAGGGGAACAGAATAAGGGTATACTGAATAGTTTAATATCAGGAAAGGTGTATGAAAGGGTTATATTCTTTCACCATACTTATTCAATTTGTATGCTGAGTGAATAATCCAAGAAGCTGCATTATATGGAGAAGAACGTGGCATCAGCATTGGAAGAAGATTCATTAACAACCTGTGATAAGCAGATGATACGATCTTGCTTGCTGAAAGTGAAGAGAACTTAAAATACGTATTGATGAAGATCAAAGACCACAGTGTTAGTATGGATTGTGCCTCAATGTAAAGAAAACAAAAATCTTCACCACTGGACCAATAAACAACATCATAATAATTGGAGAAAAGACACAAATTGTCAAGGATTTATTTTTATTTGGATCCACAATCCACACTCATGGAAGCAGCAGTTAAAAGATCTGATGACATGTTGCGCTAGGAAAATGTGCTGCACAAGACCTCCTTAAAGTGTTCAGGAACAAAGATGTCAGTTGGAGGACTAAGTTGCACCTGACCCAAGATATGGTATTTTCAGTAGCTTCATATGCGTGTGAAAGTTGGACAATGAGTAAGGGAGATTGTAGAAAAACTGATGCATTAGAATTATAGTGTTGTAGAAGAATATTGTCTGTCGTGCTGTGGTGGATTGAGTTGCTGTGATTCTGAGGGCTATACCACCGGTGTTTTGGATAACCAGCAGGGTCACCCATGGTGGAAAG